>NC_058403.1:137605164-137626971 GCF_002201575.2 Neomonachus schauinslandi
TTTTTTTTTTGCCCGTTATCTGCTGTTGTTTTCTCTGAGGTCTGCTCATGTCACTTTGGAGGATGGAGCGTCCATCTAGGGCCTGCATCATCACAGGCTTTCTTGCAGACCATTTCTGTGATGTCTTTGGCAATATAATTTCCTCAAAATCACAGTAGGCTTCTCATCTATTTATGCCCAGGAACTTCTCATGCCAGTAACTATACCCAGTGTTCTGTGTGAGACACATTTCCTCCCCTTTGTTACCTTGCTCTCTCTTTCACATGAATGGTGGATCTTTTGAGGCCACTGAAACATTAGTCTTTGGCAGGAAATCCATAGCTGTATCCCCTTTTCCAGTCATGTAAGCCCAGCACCCAGCTGCTGAACTACTTCTTTCCCTCATATCTCTGCTGGCAAACCAGGAACTTCTCTGAGCTCATCTCTTTCTTGTAACATTTTATGACAAATAGAAGCAAGCCAACACTCACTAATACTCTGGCTCTTTTAAATGACTCTTGCATTTACAGGTTTAGTCTTTGGAAATCCATCTATTCAACTCTGTCATCTAGGATTTTTTTTAAATCTCTCTGCCATGTTTGATGGTGATTTAGTTTCATGGTTGTTGCTTTACATGACTATGTGAGAGACTTGCTTCCTGTGGCTTTCTCCAGAACTTGCCAAAAAGTCAGTAGCGAACATCTCATAACTTCTTGGCCAGATATCTCAGGCCTGAACTAATTAGTACCAAGCATAACTTTGAATAATCAGGCATATCCCTTTAGTAGAAGTAAATTCTTCAAACTACAGACCCACTACTCAGTCAGGGACAAGTGGAATGAGTATTAAAGACCTCAGTCCATCACAGGGTCTACTACACAAGACTTGCAAGAGCTGACAGATCCTAGCATGGTCAGCATAATGGGCTAAACTGCCTTTCAAACTCTTTCCTAGTTCTAGACCTCTGACTAGCAATAAAATTTGTGGAAAGTTAGGGAATATAGATAACTATAATTAAGCTTTCCTTTCTCTCTCGAATGTATTCATTGCCATCCTTTTTAAATTAATACACTAAGCTCCTTTCACTGGTTTTGGCGGGCAAGTATATTAAACTGATGAATAGAAGACAAACTTTATTTTGCTGCCCATTTTTACCAGCATCAGTTAATCTGTGGCCTCTGGTGATTCTAGCAATTGTTGGCGGCGTCCTTTAATTTGTTACCTTTCAACTTCTCTTTAATGATCATTATTACTTTTATAATAAAAAGTACACTTAGAAAACTAGAAAATTACAGGGTTCTAGAGGGGAGGGGGGTGGGAGGATGGGTTAGCCTGGTGGTGGGTATTGAGGAGGGCACACTCTGCATGGAGCACTGGGTGTTATGCACAAACAATGAATCATGGAACACTTCATCTAAAACTAATGATGTAATGTATGGGGATTAACATAAGAATAAAAAAAAGAAAACTAGAAAATTAATAGATATTTGAGCCTGAACTGGGAATTTTATGGAATGTACATGGGAGTCCCTCTTCATTTCTTTTGAGGCCGCCTGTATAGGCATAATAGGTCTGGGAATTCGAATTGACTTGTAGAACCTTTTTTTTTTTTAAATCTTGGAAGCAAAATTGTTTCAGTAATTTTTTAAAATATTTCTCCCAACCTCTCTGTCTTGCTCACTGTCAACTGGTTAAACATATTTACTGAAATGCGGTTTTGAAGTTTTGACCTGAGACAAATTTAGATGGGGGTATTTGCTTTCTCTTTTTGCTTGATTGATGTTTCTTATTTGTAGCACATCAGTTTTTTGGCACCTCTTTGTAGTCGGCCTGCCTGCAGCTGTCCTGTAATCCGTGTACAAACCAGGCACCATTGGTCTGTGTTCCTTATGTGTTTTCTAAATATATTGAGCTTTCCAGATTTCTTTTTTGAAATATGTTATTCATTTGGCTAACATAGTAAAAGGCACATGATTTTAATGGGAATTTTGGTGCTACTGACTTACATGTTGAACTTAATTGTTCAGCTTTTAGTAACAGAAGAAAATCCCTGAGTAAGGTCATGCATTTTACTACTGGCTTCCTCATATAGATTCAAATGAGAAAAGTCAGGAGTTAAATAAAGCAATAGAAATGTGCTAATATTCCATGACTGTTGGATGATTAGGACAGCTGAGATTTGGAATCAGAGGTCTCAAAAGAACATGTTTATTCTCTTTTTGGTAAATGGACCTAACATGCATGTCTACCTAGACACACATAATGTTTCAGGTGAATAAGCAGATGGGGAAGAAACATTAGGAAAGATCAGTTTTACTCAGGGCATCTGAAATTAGGAGGAGGTAATCAGTGGAGCAGAGAAGAGATTTGGCAGTTAATACTTTCATGTATTCACTCAACAAATATTTATTTTCTGCCAAGAAGGGTCTTCTGGTAGGTAGCTCATATTTGTTGGGGAGCAAATGAGACCAGCCCCTGTTCTCATAAAAAGTGATCTCATGGGAAGACAGAGTGAAAACAAATAAAGATACACAAAATTAGAGCATGTATTAAATGCCCAGAAAGGAAAGAACTAGGTTATGTGAGAGAATAATAAGGGAAAGCAAAAATGGCTATTGGGTTGGGTGGGCAGGAACGATCTCTCTGAAGAGGGGACATTTAAGCAATATCACGAGATTCAGATATTTAAAAACAAGGGGGAAAAGAAGACCCAATAAATTTCATACTCCAAAAATAAGACTGAATCTTCACAGTGGTTAGCATTTTGAGAGAGGTTCACTCCTTTTGTCATCGAAACTGTCAGTGTGGAAACCTAGCTTCAAACTTGGTTAATAACTTCTGCACAAGCTGATACAGAGACCTCAGCACCACCGCTCTGGAAAACATCTTGATTGAGTTTTGAAACAGATGGCTTTTTCATTCAGTTTTTAGGTGACTTTTTCCAGGAAGGAAACCCAGATTTTGAGGGAAGTGCCCTTCTCAGTGAGGTTTCCCTAAGCTCAAGTGAGAAATGAGCCCTGTATAAATGGTTCCATTCTCAGTAGATTCACTGCTGGTTGGAAATGTAGTTGAGTACATAGATTTTTATTATAATTTTTGCTGCTCTGGTGTGTGTGATATATTGAAGTGTTGGCTTCTTTGCCTTTTTTTTCATTAAAAACATCATAAAACATTTAGGGGTCTGTGCAGAAATTGCTGTGACCTCTATTTATAATTGAAGAAAGTAATGTTTTCTTTAAAATATTACTCAAGAGCAGTATTCCTGACCACAAGATACTGAAGTCTGCTAGCCAGATTTGTGCAGATTTCCATCCTCTGGTGTGCAGTTACTAAAATGATGGGAAAGTAAGACCATTGGCAAGGGAAAGAAACCTGGTAAGCGCGGTGATTTGAAGCAAGCTTATAGGAGCTAGGTTTTATGTTTTGTTTCGGTACTTTTGTTGTTTTTCCAGTGAAAGCTATCTCTATTTTTATGAGGTTGCTAATGCTAAGCAAGCATGGTACCTTTGTATATTTCTTAAAGCAAGGGATCTGGCCTTCAATCATCTCGAACTTCTCTGCCCCACTGCATCTCCAACCTTAGCATGCACATGAATCCCTTGTGGATCTAGCTACAAAGCCGCTTCTGATTTAGTGGCACTGGAGTGGGGGTGAACACTCTGCATTTCCAACCAAGTCATTCAGTCCTGTTGTGCTCACACCACGCTTGAAGTAGCAAGGCTCTAAGGGATGACTTGTGCCTCCTGAAAGGTAAACTACGCCATTTGTCATTTAAACATTAGCTTACATTCTTTCTAGTTTTCCCCATGTTCTGGGACAGTGTCTTTTGGATAACCTGCCAAGATCACTCAGTCGAGGTACTCAGCAGTTGCTTCTTTCACCTGAGAATTAGTCCTAAAGCAATGACAAGGCAAGGCAAAGCTCTAGTCAGCTTTGATTCCTTCTTCTTCAACAGCACATTCAGTGGGTCGGCAAGTCCTGTCAGCTGTACCTTCAAAATACACACCTATCCATCCCGTTCTCCCCATCTCCACCACCCCATCCCGGTCAGATCCTTCACCATCTCTCACCTGGGCTCTCAGAGTCCCCTGACTCCTCTCCCTGCTTTTACTCTTGCCCCAGAGAAGCTGGGTGATCTTTGAAGAATAAAATCAAACTATGTCACCTCCTGCTTAAAATCCTCCAGTAGCTTCCCATACACTCAGAATAAAACCCAGACCCATGACCAGGGCATGCAGGAGCTAGCTACCTGATCCGACCCTGCAAACCTCCCTCGCCTTATTCCAGGCCACCTTCCCCATTGAGCCTCACTCCCGCCCACTAGCCTCCTATTTATTCCTTGAACACAGCAGACGAACCTCCTTTCCTCTGAGCTTTGCACTGGTGCTTCTCTCATTGGAAGGCTTTTCCTGGGGCTCTGTGCATTCTTACTCTTCAGGTTACTCTTCTGAACAGCAGTCCCTAGGGGCCCGATTTAAATTCGCTGTGTCCCATTTTTCTGTATTTCATCTGCCTGCTTTATTTCATTTTTAGCCCCAATCACTATCTGAAAGTATCTTTTTAAAAAAATCTTTATTTACTTGTTTATTTTCTGGCTCCACACCACCACACTAGACCATGAGCTCCTTGAGGACCTGGCATCCCCTAGGTGGTTGGGGTGATGGTGGGAGGGAGAGAGGAAGGAAAGAAGGAAGACAGACAATCCCAATTCCTTTGATCAAAATGTTCCCCTATTTTTCTGTATGATACTGAGTACTATTAGAACTTTTTCTTCTCTCGTGTTCTAGAAAAGACAGAAATTATCATATCTAACTTAAAGGCTTAAAAATATTTTTCTATAAAGAGTAGTTCATTTCTATGTTGAGTTTTAGTAACATCATTAACTTTTATTTCCAGAAACTCAAATGAGTTGAAAAAAAGGCACCATTTGGGGAAATTTACATGAGAACGACACTCTTAATGAAGTTTCTCCACTATGGATGGTGCATTTGTGCTGATAGAGCTTTAAGCCTGCTGTTTGGGGACCCAGGGCAAATGCTCACTACATGGTCAGCTGAGGCTGGGATGGTCTGTGGGCATGTGGCAGCATGCAGTTCTCTGGCCCACTTTGGTGTTTAATCCCTCCCTGTGGCCTTCCTAGCATGGTGTTCAAAGCTGCTGACAACCCAACACCAAAAGAGCAGGAATCCCTGCCCTAGAGGAATTGAGTCTACCTTTGGATGGTACAAAGAATGTGGCACTTTGGAGTCTACCAAGTTGACGTTCCAATCTTGGCTCCTTAATCCTGTGACTCTGAGAAAGTACCTGAGCCTTTCTGAGCCTCCTTATTCTCACCTGTGTCATGAAAGTAAGACTCTCTTGTGGTGAGGTTTTTAAATCACTAAAGTACCTAGGCTTATATCTCCGGGGGCCCCGGGGATCTGGGGATCTAGGACACAGCCTTTATGTTGCATCCATGTAAATAGCATCACCACTTACTATGTAAATGATTCCCAGGAGCACCAATTCAGAGTGTAATTTTACATGGAATTTGGTATACATGGTAGCCCCAGATTTATACAAGGAGGCAGGCTGTGTTGAACAAGACACCCAGAACAGTCCTCTCATTAACAGCAACTCAGTATGCTGGGAGAGGTCTAGTCAGTCAGGGAAAAAAAAGGGAGGGGGAAAGGGGAGTTAAGAATATTTTAAGAGAGTTTTAGGGAAAAAAATCAAATTAAAAATTGTTGAAAATAAAAACTTAATCGAAGAGGTAGTCAACAGATTAGACCCTGCTGAAAAAATTTGTTAAGGAGAATCTGGAAATGGATACAATGAGAAGGCCCAACATAGATTTTAATGAGGAAGAGGCAATATGGGTCGGGGGGAGGTCTAACCCATCATATAAATCCAGTGAATTAGAATTTGGTGTTTTGGAACTAATTTTTTTTTCCTTTTGGTATTGCCCTAGATGTATTTCCTGCTCTTTTATTGGTTGTAAGTAATAAACCATTAAAGCATCAGGCAGGTTTAGTGGAAAAAAAAAAAATGATACTGATTTCCCCACATATTTTGGCCAAATATCTTCCTGTGCATCAATATTAGAACCTGTGATTTTTATTTTTGAGTTTTCATACAAAGATGGATTTTTTTTTAACCACCTCAATATATATTTTCAAACTATCAATAGAGTATGTCTTTTTTGGAGAAACAGTTTCATGTTTCCTGAGCTTCCATTTTTTTAAAACAAAGTCTTCAGTATAAATCTGTAATTGGCACATTTAGAATCAGATTATACAAGTTCTATTTGTATTAAAATAACTAATCTCAAGACCCAGATGAAGTAGGTTCAATAGTCCAAGTCTTCACACTTAAATTTACTGTTGTTGGACACCTGGGTGACTCAGTCAGTTAAGTGCCTGCCTTCAGCTCAGGTCATGATCCCAGGATCCTGGGATCGAGCCCCGCATGGGGCTCCTTGCTCAGCAGGGAGCCTGCTTCTCCCTCTGCCTGCAGCTCTCCCTGTTTGTGCTCGCTCACTCTCTCTCTGACAAATAAATAAATAAAAATCCTTGAAAAAAATAAAATAAAAATAAGCTCACTGTTGTTTTAACTCCTGAATTTGTTCAGATTATAGACCAGAAAATATTTAATAGTAAATAAAAGATCAGAGCTAAAATTAATCCTTGGCATATAGTTGGTATTTTGTAAATACTTATCAAATGACTGGATTAATGTCTTGTAAGTTAATTTCAAATTTTAGGAAGTTTGATTAAAAAAGGTTTTTAAATCAAAGCATGTTTTTCTCTTTGTTTGGTTTGGCTGTTGTCCTAAATGTTAGAGTCACCATTTGTCATCATTCCGGGTATTAATTACATACTCTTTTGACATAGACTGATAGAGGAAGAAAGTGATTAGATAGTGTTTAGTAGTATTTCCTGCCCATAAAAAATTGATTTTTATATGTTTTTTATCTTACAAGTTCTTCTTTATATGGCCTTACCTTTACTGTACTCTATTTAGTCACCCAAATCAAGCCTTTGGATTTGAAAACCCAGCTCAAAACATCAAGGCCTTGTTGAGACTCTACAATGCTCATATGGGAAACTGGAGGCAAAATGGTCTTTCTACCCAGGGCATAAGGACAGACGGGCTCATGAAAGGCCCATTGGGTGTCTGGTATATTTTGTTCTTTTGTAGGTGGGGGAAGAAAGCAACTCTTCCTTTAGTAGGAGTCTTTGCTGAGCCCTTTTGGTCTTGGAATGCCCTCCCTCCAGTAAAACCTACCAAAACATACTACTCATCTTGTAAAACTCAGCTGAAACATCACCTCCAACACGCAGCCTTCCCTGAATACTTTTAGCTGAAGTCCTAGTAGAAACTGTGTTGTGTTAGGTGAATAACACCCTCTGCAACTGACTTTGACAATTAGAGGCTGAAGAATTGTTCTAAGGTGTTGTGTTCTTGCACGACTTTTGCAGAAAGAACGAGCATGTTGTGATATATGGTTTTTTTTAATTGTGGCCAGATTAGTAATGTGCGGTTTTGGATTTATTCTTCCTCCCTGCTTCACTGCATTTCTCTTTCTCTCACTCTTGCTGCCCTGGGATTACATCTCTATTAAGCCTTAGTGTATTAAAAAAAAAAAAAAGGAGGGGAGGAGACTTGATTTTTCTCCTTAAAATCAACACTGATCATTGTCATCTATTACAATTACTGTTAGAAATGTCTTAACTTTCTTGCAGTAATTCTAAGAGGCCAGAGTCCTGTCTCATTCATCTTGTTATATCCTGCTTGATCTAGAAATGGGGAACGATTTGCTTCTGTCTCATATCACGTACCAACGTGTCACAACAGACTTGGAAATATGTATCGTTAATTCTTCCAAACCTCCCTATTGATTTATATGAAATCAACATCTTTGTCTTCTGAAAAGCAAGCCTGAAGGGAACGTTGATTGAGATCTAAGACCGTGCACAGAAATTAGACCCAAAGTTATGCAAGGTGAGGTGCCTACAGAGTAAGCCAAGTGTTGAGAAAAGTTCACAAGCTTGGAGCCAAGGACAACCAGATCCAGTTAAGGCCCATGCCTTCCTCCTGAGTTCCTAATCATTTTGTGTTTAGTTTGAGTCCTTCACTCTTTTAACATCAAGCTCCTCAGTGACTTGGCTCCTTCTGCAGATATCACACTCAAAATAATGGGCTTTGGAAAATAAGTTTGGCACAGCCTTGTTTCTTTTTTAAACATTTTTTATCAGATGTAGGGTTTATGGTCATATTGTTTGTAAAATGCCTTTTCTGTACATTTTTATCATGGCAGTGTTTATGTTGCATGTCTAATTAGCTTCAACATACCAGATGAATTGTTTAAACCCGTCTGGCAAGCTGTAATTTTTCAAAGTTCCTCATCTGCTAAGAAAAATATATTTGTAAAGGTTTTAGATTTCAGGAATCAAAAGTCTATCCTGGATCCTAATCACCATAAGAAACATTTCAAGGGAGGTAAATGGCACAGCCACTTGCCAGGCTAGCCAGTGGGAGAGAAGACAAGGCCCCAAACACAGTTACAATTCTAATTTAAGAATCAGTGCCAAGATCAACACTCCTTCCCCTTCCCGCTCCCCACGCCTCCCCAGGATTAAGGGAAACAAAATACGGAGCTGACAAGTTTCTTACCATTACGAGTGCTAGATATATGTGGGATGAAGGAAGCCAGAGGAAATCACAGGCTCATGGGAGAAAGAATAGGAGATGGGATTATTGGGCTGCAAAAGATGGTGAGGTTGGAGACGAGGAGGGGTTGGAGCCAAGCAGGAGCGTAAAGGCTGTGGTTCCATCCAAAGTCAGGTACTTGCCTGCCACACATGCCTCAGTGTTATACAGTCTACTATCTCAACACATTAAACCTTACTGATACTCAATTTCAAAAAAATTTTTTTTTTAAGATTTTACTTATTTGAGAGAGAGAGAATGAGAGAGAGCACATGAGCGGGGGCGGGGGGAGGGTCAGAGGGAGAAGCAGACTCCCCCCTGAGCAGGGAGCCGGATGCGGGACTTGATCCTGGGACTCCAGGGATCATGACCCAAGCCAAAGGCAGTCACTTAACCAACCGAGCCCCCCAGGTGCCCCCAGTTTCAAAACTTATAAATGAAAGGAAGAGATGATCTAATCTCAGGTTCTCCTCTTCTAATCCCCAGAAAAATTTTCAGTCCCTTCTTTCTTTCAACCTCTGCTTGAATCCAGGTAGTAAATCCTTTTTGTACCAAGGTGCTCATAACCATGGGAGGTGGTGTCTTTGTTGTTTAACGGCAACAATTGCTACTATAATTACAAATAATAATAACATATTTGCATAGCAGTTTACCATTTCGTGCTTTCATAAGTATAATTGCATTTGGACACCACAACAGCCCTATGAGATCAGACAGGAAATTTTAGACTCAACTTGACAATTAAGAAAATGCAGGATCCAAAAATTTTGTAACTTTGCCATATTATAACACCTGTAATACTAGCAGGAGATAGCCTTTATAGAGTCCTTCTTAAGTGCTAGGCATTGAGCTGAGGTGTTTTTCCTGCATTATTTCATTAATCCTCACAAAAATACTGCGATAAGTATTTTTCTATTTTTATTTGAAAGATGAAATGAAAAATCAAGGAATTCATCCAAGGATTCACAGGTAATGAAAAGTAGAAGATTGAGGACTTATCCTGGTTTTGACTGATGTTCTAAGCCACTGTGTTACAGTATTTTGTCAAATCTAAGATGGTATCACTGTAAGACACACCATTATTTTATGAATGCCCACTAAGAAAGGAAAAAAAAATACTGCTGGTTAGGCTATGGCACTATGCTCCTTACCACTTAGAATTTTTGTTTTTCACCAATTGAAGGAGTTCTTTTGGACTTAATTTAGTCATAGATTCTTATCATATATAAATCTTAGCCATATGAAAGAGGCAGATAAGTGAAATAAATTGGTCAGGATGTTCCTAAACATCTCTACACTTAGAGACTGACTCTTCATAATTACTTTTCAACTCAGAGCCACTAATCGTCTCCCCAAGAGTATCATAACTTTCTCTTGTCGACAACACTGGTGATACTGCATATCTTAAATGTGTGCTCCACTATTTTAGGATTTTTTTTCCAAGCCTCTGGTACCTACTCCCCACTCTCCAGATTTTGAGGTGCAGCATTCTTAAGGACAGGAGTTGTAAGCAGTAATGTTAGAAAGGGAGCAAATCTGTGGTTTAGAATCAATGACCTGTGGTTTACTACCTCCTTGAGTGAAGGCAGAGCTGAGAATAAATCCCAAGTATCTAGTACATCTCTTAAGTCAGCCAAAAAATTCACTAAAATCATGAAAGTCAGCTTTTCTTTTTTAACTTAGACCCATTTTTAAGATACTGTTCTCTGTAACTATATATGTACACATGATCCTTAGATTTTTTTTTACTTTTTTTTTATTGTTATGTTATGTTAATCCCCCTACATTACATCATTAGTTTTAGATGAAGTGTTCCATGATTCATTGTTTGTGCATAACACCCAGTGCTCCATGCAGAACGTGCCCTCTTTAATACCTGTCACCAGGTTTTGGTTTTTTCCTACACAATAGCCTTTTAAGAATTTAAACCAAGGCATCATGAAGATATGATAAAGAGAGTTTTTGGCAAAAATAAGTCCACATATTTCAAAATAAAAGGTTGATCAGCACTGATGAAGTGTGTGCATAAATTGGGTGGAATGGGGGGGGTGGTGGAAAGACCATTACCACTGAAACATTTTAGAAAAATGAGTATAAAATATCATCAATATGTTGATCCAGCTGTGAAGTTAATTAAATATTACAGTCCTGGCTGAACAAAAACAAAAACTGAGATTTCCTGGGGAGTACTGTTTTTGTTTTAAAAAAAAAAAAAGACATTTTGCCATTATTTAAAAGAGCATTCCTTTTCTTGCAGCAATTCCTGTCAATCCTGCTTTTCACACTTTAATTTTCTGTTTTCTGACTACTGCCAAAGTAGAGGAGTAAACCAGTTGCCTTATATTTTGTTAAGCAAACCTCTTTGGCACCAACACTGTACATTAGTTTAGGAAAAATTGTTGCTCATACGAAAAATCAGGAGATCTGGTAACATCTGAACTGTTTTCTGGGCCAGTAAAGAAATATTAAATGATACTTGGTAGAATTTTAGAACTGTGTTTATGAAATCTTTTAACTGGCCAAGAATTTGAAAGATGAACACAGGTTCTAGAGTCAGCTTGCCTGGTTTCAGTGTGGGTTTTACTGTTTATTAATTGTCACCTGGGTTATTTCTTATCTTTTCTGTACCTCTGTTCTTCAAGACTCATTCAACTACCTTCTTAAAAGGTTTGTTGTAAGAATAAAATGAGCTAATGTGCATAAAGTGTTGACACATAGTAATCACTCAAAGGTATTAGCTAGTGTAATATGTGGTTACTCTTTGTCAACTAAAATATTGTATTTCTCTGAAAACCTGATTTTCCATTCGTCTCATTTACATTTACCCCTTGAACAACACAGGAGTTAGGGTGCTGATCCTCCATGCAGTTGCCAATCCATGTATAAATTTTGACTCCCCCTAAAACTTACCAACCTACTGTTGACCAGAAGCCTTACAGGTAACATGAACATTGGATTAACACATATTTTGTATGTTATGCATGTTATATACTTACATTAAAGGAAGCTAGAGAAAATAAAATGTTAAGAAAATCATAAAGAAGAGATATGTTTATAATATTATACTGTAGTTCAAGGGTCAACCATGGTTTACTTTAGGGGCATAAAGCCCTGAAACCGTATGAGTTCTATATTGGATTAGAATTGAGTTTTCTTTTTATTCTTCCTCCTTTTTTTTTCCCCCACTAGATTTATGCTTTTTTTTTAAAAATCCTCATATCCATCTTAGAAGAACTGGAGTATAGCTAGGGATGGATCCCACCTGAACCATCACTCCCTCCCCCTTAGTGGGAATCATAAAACCACCATCACATCTGAAGCTCTTTTGCTGTTACACAGACATTTTCCCCATTAGTGGATTATTTACTCTATGAACTTTAAAGTTACTCATACTATATGAAGATTAAACTCCACTTTATGATGCCATTGCTTAAAAATAAGGTAATAAGAATTTAGTACGGGCACAATAAAAGTCCTTTGGAGCCCACCGTTTCTTTCCTTTAAATAGTCTATAATTTTTATAGGCCTGAGAACATGTTTTTCCTAATCCTTTAAAGTAGCACTGCCCAGCAAAACTTTCTGTTGCGGTGGAAATGTTTTTTGCACCATCTGATAAAGTAGCCGCTAGCCATGTGCGGCTGTTGAGCACATGTAGTTAGTACAACTGGAGAACTGAATTTTTATTTAAATTCATTCTAATTTAAAGAGATACATGTGGCCAGTGGCAAAGAGATACATGTGGCCAGTGGCTACCATATTGGACAGCACGTTTTTTACATGTTCTTTGTATCATTTCTATTTTCTTGGGAATCAGAGAAATAACCCAGTTATCTAGACCTGTGTTTTTTAGGAAAAGTAAATATCCATCTGCTAGCTGAAGGAGAGGTAAATAGAAAAAACCTAGAATGACAAATATTAGCCTTTGCTACACATGATTTTTGGTGATGTCAAGGTGTTATACTCTACAATTTGAGGATGGGTTGAGTCACGCTGGGACTCTCACCTAAACAACTGTGCATAAAATACGACAGCCAGGAAAGCCAGAAACACATTGATGTCAGGGAGAAGATAAAGCTAAATGGTAGAAAAAAGAGAGCAAAGACTTTTTTAAAAGCACGTACTGCATTAAGTCATTTTTTTTGAGACAGGCAGTGTATGAAGCACAAATAAAAAGGAAATAAAATAGAAAAAGTAGACAGTAGAACTATAAGGACATTTCAATCTGGGGCCATTTACCAAGGGGGAAAAGCTCAATTTAGGGCAAACTCCAGAAAATGTCACAGTATCATGGACAGCATTCATAATGCTGAAACTAATTCATCAGGGGGAAAAAAAGGAAGAAAAAAAAAAAAAAGCTTGCTGTCTTTGAAAAATTCCTGAGAGTAAAGTATAAAATTTTAAATATTTTATATGAAAACATGTGTAAGAAAAGTCTTGGCTTTTGGAAGGATAAGCAATATTCATATGTGGAACCATTCCTTCTGGCCCAACCTTCTTGGATTCAGCAGTTTTTACTTCTGACTCCTTTTAGAATACAGAAGTAACATGCAGTCTAAAACTCCCAGAATATAAAGTATTTCTGGCCCACTGGTTTCTCAGTATGCTAGGAAAATAGAATGAACCCTTGATGGGCATATGTCATGATGGGAAGCTTTATCCCAAGGGCTTATTGAAAGCTCTATTAAAGATAGTAGGTACAACTGCATGATTAATACTTACCAACAGCTAGGTCCAGGATGCATCTGGATAAGCTGCTGTCTTTATGCTTTTATATAAGAAGAAATTCCCTTAGTTTCCAATTAAGAGATGGTTGTATAGGGCGCCTGGGTGGCTCAGTTGGTTAAGAGATGGTTGTATAAAAATTCATTATGTGTGGTCCCTTTTTGAATGTATGGCTTATTGGGAAAACGTTGCTTGATTTTTAACCTTAATTAATGCATCTATACTTTGATAAACATTACGCATAGAACATGTTGTATTAGATTGTTTCATAAATAGCTGGATTTCTACATTGTTAGATCACCGTATGAAACTGTAATGCATGACCAATTAATGACAGTGATTGAAATGGTCATAAAAGACCTCAAGAGAAAAACAAGCATAAGACAGAATATAATATGCATCTCATAACTCCAATTAATAGCACATATAATAGGTACTGTGCTAAACTGGGAAGAGATGGTTTAATGTGCATTTCAATGCTGAAGGATGGGGAGAGTCTGGGGATGAAAAAGAGGACCTTGGAAGAACCATCATTGGCTTAGAATTTGGGTTCAGGGGATGTTGGGGGAGGGAATTGGTGATGTCTTGTGTAGATAATTCAATGGGGAAGTAGAGGGATATATAGTTGGTGAGTTAGGTTGGACTGAGATTGTTAATGGTATTGAATACCAAACAAATTTGTTGAGAGCACAAACCAGCCAACAATTTCTTTGCACCTGGATTGTTGAAAAAGAAAGTATTAAGCAAGGAACAACAGATGGATTTTCAAGCTGTGTAATCATTGAGGTGCTCAAACATTGCTTTCTGATGAAGAGACATTATTAGTCTCAGACTTTTTAATGCAGACCAAAATCCTATTATTTTCTTCAAACACTGAATTTTCCCACCATTTTAAAGGACTTCTTTTTTATTTATTTAAAAGAATGGGTTTATAGGGCGCCTGGGTGGCTCAGATGGTTAAGCGTCTGCCTTCAGCTCAGGTCATGATCCCAGGGTCCTGGGATGGAGTCCCACATCGGGCTCCTGGCTCAGTGGGGAGCCTGCTTCTCCCTCTGACCCTCTCCCCTCTCATGCTGTTTCTCTCTCGCTCGCTCTCTAAAAAATAAATAAAATCTTTAAAAAAATAATAATAAAAAAAAATAAATAAAAGAATGGGTTTATATAGCCAAAGAAAACAAGCTTTAAGAACTTAAAATTCAAGGAATTTTGAATGCAACCGGAATGCTTGTAATTTCTCATTTCTCACATAGGATATAGCTTGGTGTTGTTAAGATATGTTTTCTGCTTCAACAATGAGATGAGCTTTTGCAAAGAAAGTGATTTCTGTCCCCTTTTCCTTGCCTTTAAAAAGCTTGGTAATGTGGGGATTCAGGAGTACTGGATCGTGTATACAGTAGGGTTTGGGTTTTGTTTGTTTGTTTATTAATATTTTACAGTGACTTAGTGAAAAACCGAGTGAAATCAGCTTGGTCAGATATAAAGAAAGCAAAGAAGTTTTGGCTTCCATAGAAAATTTTCTTATTTTCCATGTGGGTGTTGAAGTTTGAAGAGCTTTATAAACTAAAAATGTATTTTTTTTAATTTGATTGTGATTCTGTATTTCCAGCAGAAATTAATACTTAGAGCAAAATTTACCAGACCTGTGTGTGCCTCTTAGCTGCAGCTTGGTTTATTGCCATTTAAATAACTTGTGTAATAAGAAACCGTGTACTCATGTTAAGGTCCCACTGGCATTTTTTTAAAAGAATGTTGGCCAAAGAGTTCCTCATTTTAGTCCTTAATTACTCCTGTCTTTTTAGCTCTCGGCCGTGAGTGAGAGATGGAACAGTTTTGTAAGACCTAAAAGCAAGGCTTAGTTGAGCTTTAAAGAAGCTTCTGCTTTTCAAAGACTAGAAGTCTCTGAAATAGCCATTGTCTACATAGGAGTAAAAAGGTACTCAAAACATCCTTTTCACCTAAGATCAGTTTTGAGATCTCATTCAGGGGATGCCTGATCAGGCAACTGAAGAGACAAAAGACTCTAGCTGAACAAGTCAAAAAAGCTTTGTTTTGACTTCAGATGATATACCTTAGGGTTATAGGGAATTCCAGTCTTCCGGGAGTTACAAGATGTTCTTTCAAGCAATTCCCCAACATCTGGCATGACCAGGAGTCAGGAGGTGATTGGAGACTGTTGGGGGATGCTCAGATTACAGTTGTGCGTAGATGAAAGCAGACATAGCTGTGAAGAAATTACTAAAAGTGAGCTGTTTATATCTTGCCCCTAGGCTATGATACATCCTTTGAAAAGCAGCACCACACTATGATATTGGAAAAAAAGAAAATGTTTCCAGATTCTAGGCTGAACATTGGTTCAAATGGGACCACTCGGTCCCTGCCCCTGGTTTGTTGGACCAAGGCGTACAGGATAACGCAAAACAGACAAATATTCAACTTGCATTTATGTCTTAGTGTTTCTACTTAAGCTTGAAGTCTACTGTTCTAATTAGCAATGTGAGTCCTCATTCTTGATAAGTTTGAGCATGAGGGGACATTTAAAAACAGTATTAGTTTCTAAGAAAAGAAAATCAGGGTGGCTGTTTGAGATTATTCTATGTTATTACACTTATTATCAATGATCTGCAGAAATTGTCCACATAGATGGTGTTTCTATATAGATCACTATTTTTAACTGAGTCCACATGTAAGCAAAAAGAAGAACAGGAAAAAGAAGAATTAGAAGTAGTTTCAACCTTCAGCTGACTAAATTAGTATTAGAATTACTAATAAATCAGAGTTCCATATTTTTTAAAGAAAGCATTTTTTATCATATCCTGTATAAGATACGGTTCTTTAAGAGAGGGTTCACAAATGTTGTAGGGACAAAATTCATAATACCAGGCAACTAATAAATGTTCTCAAAAGGTATTTGCTTTTCCCTGGATAACTTTTGACCCTGACAAATACACATTCTGCCAGTATCTGAATTCAATATACTAGATGTGTAAGGATGGTACAAACAGAATCAACTGTGGGTTCCTTTGACTTGTTTTTAGCTTAACGTTGTATCTCTAGTAGCTTTTGAAGAAGCACCTGACCTATTTGTACTGACCCAATTCATTCACTTCCCAGGTGGCCACTTGTAGGTAGAACGATATGCCAATTTTGGAGACTCTTGGGAGGGGAGCATCCCCTGAAATTCAGCTGCCAACTGTCTGGGCGTAGCTAAAAGCTTGAGGACTGTGACAGATTTAGCCAAATAAGTAGCATTAACTTATTTTATAATATCCCAATTTAGATATTTGCCAGTTTAATCATGAATGATTTCTTATGCTTTTTATATTCAAAGTAAGACTTTAAAAAATCAATCCTCATTTTCCTAATCTAGGAGCTTTCTACTTATAGGAGTCCTAAAGTGAGTTCATTTTTAAGAGGGGCAAAATCAGTTTAATAAATCCAACTTTTTATAAAGTGAGGTTGCTTTTATAATTGAAGTGCATCTCTCACCTTCTACAGGCAGCATGGTGACACAGAAGTCATATGAGAGAGGTGTGTGGGGGTTGAAAGCTTGGACATTGGAAATACTAATACTTCTGATAACATATGTAGAATAGGCACAGAATTCTTAGCCTTGACGCTCTAAGCATAGCCTGAGGACCAGTCACATAGGCTTTACCTGGAAGCTTGTTAGAAATGCAGCCCCAGAAGGCCTGGATCAGAATCTGCATTTTAAGATGATCACCAAGTGGCTGGCATGCACATTAAAGTTTGAGGAGTTTTGCCCTGCAGCTTTGGAAACTCTGTCCCACATTAGCTCATGTACCCCTCGCAATGATACCATGAGGTAAAGCTATGGTCTCTGTGCCTTCTGCTCTGATGTTGGAATTCTCCTCTGTTGCAGGAAATCACCGCTAGTGTGTTTTTTAATAGCTCATCGAGAACCTACCTGAGTATAGACGTTTGCCATTATCCTTAGCTTTTGGGGAAGGTAACTTTGGGTTAACAGGCAGATGGTATTTCTTCCTTCTTCAGAGGGAGTGCTGCTTCCTGGAGAGGCTCTAATCCATAGCTGGCTGGTTTGCTTTATCTCAGGACGTGTGGTCAAGATAAGAGTGAAAATGGGGCTACTGGGGGATTTTAACTATTTAGTAAATAAAACCAGAGCTATCTCTATGTGTAGGCTTTTTGCTGCTTGGGTGGATCCGACCTCAGAGACAGTGATATACGCATGAAACATACATGATTTTTTTAATGTCATACCAGTGATATGAATCTTTTGGATGGTTTCTGAAGGATGAATTGAATGCTAGGGCATGCTGATAGGTTGAGTCTTTAGCTGAAAGGCATTTACTCTGAGTAGAAGGTGGTGTGGAGTGTCCACTGCTAGTAGGTAAATCCTCTCTTGCCAGTGAGTTTTTCTCTCACTCTGCCATTCTGGAGTCTATACTTAGACACACTCTACTGCCTCACCTAGCTGTCTCTTGAGGTTATAATTTAGCTAACAGCTGCTAAAGCGTGGAGGCAAATGGAAAGAGGCAGCTACTAAACTTCTCTGACAGTGAGGGATGATGAGGGAAGGTGAATTGCTAAAGCACTTTAAGAATTGGATTTCTTGTATAAATCTCAAATAGACTTACCATTTGTATGCTTTTTTTTTTCTCTTTAACATTTCTAAAACCGCTATAGTATGCAATTTAACTAAGCTGTGTAATTTAGTTTGGCCTAGTCTTTAGATTTAGATTGAGGCTACCTGATTCAATCCATAATAATGCAGCCTCCGTGGGGAGGCTCCTGAACGTGTGTGCCACACAAAGTCGGCTTAGATTTGGGTCCCTGGGCACTTCACTGTGAGAACTAGCCAGCTAACTGCCATCCTCACTGTGCTCCTTGGCCCTCCTCCTTAGCCCAGGGTTGCCCATAGAATGCCTTGTTACTCTCTAGGTTTTTACCTTCCTTCATTGATAACATGGAACCAGAGTGATCCAGAACCTTTGGGCCTACAAGCAGTATAACTCAGTAGGTGAGTTCTCTCTTTGGAATTTGTCTATGAGAGTTGCAGTGCTGCCTTGGCCCTTGGAATTCCATGGCTCAAAGCATGTAGCCCAAAGAAGGTCCTCAATTTCCTGATCTGTTAACTGCGCTGATGTGAGGGTTGAGATAATATATATAAGATTCCTGGCACAGGGGTGCCTGGGTGGCTCAGATGGTTGAGCATCTGCCTTCGGCTCAGGTCATGATCCCAGGGTCCTGGGATCGAGTCCCGCATTGGGCTCCCTGCTAGGCGGGGAGCCTGCTTCTCTCCCTCTGCCTCTCTCTCTCTCTCTCTCTCTCTGACTTTCATGAATAAATAAATTTTAAAAATCAAAAAAAAAAAAAAAAGATTCCTAGCACATAGCCTGGGACTAAGGGGGAGAAAAGCACAGTGCCTAAAGCCAAGCAACCAATTTGTGAATGTTCATTTCCTTTTCCTCTAGTTCTGAATGGGAGAAATTGTGCTAGTTCACCTTCAGTGAAAATATTTATAAACATACAGAGGCCAAGGGTCCCAGAACAGAAATTTTTGTTGCAGAAACCAATTTTTCTTCCTCTTTATCTAGGTAGAGTCACCTGACATTGACCACCTTCAGTTCATACATTTGGCAAAATTTATTGAGCAACTATGCAAAGTTTCTAGTCTCAGGTTTAGAGTACTTGCAGGAGTGGTTTAACATAAGTATCTAGAAAGCTAAAACAAAGCAAAATATGTCAGGAAACTTAAAAATGGTAGAGAACTGAGAAACAGTATAGATTCAGAATCATTAAAAGAGCTTCTTGAAGAACATAGGTATTTGAATTGGGAATTTCAACCAGCAGAAATTAGAGTGTTTGAGATGAAAGAAATGAGACAAGCCAGGGTTAATTGGCAAAAAAGGAAAGAAAGGTATTTGGAGAGCACTTGGCGTAGCCCATTTTGGTTTCCCCATTTGACTGAGAAAAGGAGTCTGCCAAACATAGAGCAGGATTTGAATGTATTCTTAGGAGAGGGTGCACTCTCTGCTTCCTGCCTTTCTGGGGCTCTGTGTGCTGTGAGAAATGATAACCCAAGCCTTGGAACATCCCATTTCCAATCTCTCCAGCCAAATCTGGACTTTCTAGTCCAGCTGATTGTAACATCAGCTGTAAAATGTTAGGTCCTTGGTTGTTATCTATGCTTGTGACCTCACTTGGAAACCATTCAGATGAATGATAACTTCTCCCTTGGAATGTAGAGAAGAGGTTGCCACCCTTTGGGTGAAGAGGGGTAAGTAGTCCTTTCTGAATCCTGAGCATCAGGGAAGAGGTTCTAGAGCAGAGTTAGGGCTGGGTGCAAGGAAAGCTGTTCCCAAAGTATAGAGTGGTGAGGGAGGAGAAGGTCATCAATGAATCAGAGACCGAAATTCTGTCGTTAAAGAATTCAGATCAAATCCACAGTAAACATTAAAAAAGAAGCAGCAGTAGGTGATATAGCAAGACCAAAAAAAGAAAAGTTTCATTGGCTAAATGGAGCAAGCTTCAGATAATACCTGGGTAGCTGGCATTAGTGACAGATGCTAAACAGTCTTGTCTTAACTGATGTGAACATTAGGTAGACCTAGTTCAGCTCTTTGATTGGTGAGTAAGACCACTGTCAGCCTTACCAATGGCCTTGCGTTTTAAATGTCTGGTATGCAGTTGTAACAAGTAAAGCTTGAATGTGATTTCCAGCCAATATGGAGCATGTGGCCAGGCATCTCAAGGCTATATGGGTCAATGAACAATAAATTAAACCAACGGAGGTATTTTGGTGAGACGGTATGACTCAGGTCTCTGTTCATCGTTCATTTACTTTGTCTGATTAGCATGTTGGTATATAATGTGCCTAATTTTAGGAATATAAAATTGTGGAATCCAAACTGATTAGAGAAACATACAGACCTTGTGTGACTTTTGTCCTTGCTCCTAAGATGATGTGTACTCTACTGAGTGGCAGATGATCCAGAAACTACCCCCAAGGCTCTTTCATGGGCTAGGTTATCTCAGCATATAATTTATATGTTTCAGTTGCTTTATTGGATCCCTGTAAAGCAAAATATTGACAGTAAAAATGCTATTTTTGTCTTACCAGCCACTGCATGATCTCTGTTCCTCTGAGTTTAATGGCTGCATGTTCTTCTCTTCCAACTGCTTCGCTGTTCCCCTGACAAACAGCCACAGCAAATGGAGATTCCAGAATAATGTCTAATCTTTACCAGCAAACTGTCTATCCTGCTGACCCTGTGGAAAACTAGGAACATATTGAATATATCACAGAACAAATTAAGGGTGTGAGGCTTAATGCAGCCAAGGAAGTGATCATAATGCCATATGTCTGGGAGCCCTGAGTGATTCTTAGAGCTCCAGCTTATAGAGTTAGTCATATTGAACATTGTAAATTTCAAAAAGAAAAAGAAATTGTACAGTTCAGCACTCACCATTTTTCAAGCTTGATAAAAGAATGAATCCTTTTCAGTCTGACTGCTCCAGTGGGCATTAGGTGCACGGAAAAAGACAAGAGGTGGCTTAGATTTTTCATCCATCTGTCCTCTTGAGTCACCCTTGCTCTTCTTATACCTTGTCACAAGAGTCATACCTAAGAACCATATTAATTCAATTTAAAAGGGACGTGCTGATGTCTGGGAGTCATACAGCCTGCATTCAAATCCTGGCCCTGTCCTGTGCTAGCTCTGTGACCCTGTATGAGTTTTTCAACCTCTTAGCTCTTCAGTTTCCTTATTGGGAAAATGAGGATTGAGTTAATTGGTACACACTCAGCACCATGTCTTCTATATAATCAGAGTTTACTGTTACTGTAATATTATAATATGTTAATTACCTATGATCCAGATATTCATTGAGTTCAGGGATTGGTAAGCTTTTTCCATAAAGAGCCATATACTAAATATTTGGGGCTTTGTGGCCATATAAGATCTGTCACAGCTGTTCAACTCTACAATGGTAGGACAGAAAGCAGCCACAGATAGAAAATATGTGAAGAAATAGACATGGCTGTGTTCCAATAAAACTTTATTTACAAAATAGGAAGAACACAGAATTTGGCCTGTCAGCCATAGTTTGACCCCTGAATGCATTCCTTTGGCTGTTTCAACTCCTTCTCTAAGCTGCTGTACTTACATATGGATTTCTATGCCACAGCCCCTACCTTTGTCAGATCCGCACAGTAGAATTGCCAGAGATGTTCTTAAAAATGTAATGCTGGACCACATGCTCTGATATTTTGGGTTAGGGTCGGGCTCCAGTTGTTGGTGTTTTATATAAGCTCTCCAGAGGATTCTAGTGAGGAGCCAGGGTTGATAATCATAAATGATAAAATTTATTAAGGCACTTGTAAAAAAAAGAAAGAAAGAAAGAAAGAAAGAAAGAAAGAAAGAAAGAAAGAAA
>NC_058403.1:137626981-137689836 GCF_002201575.2 Neomonachus schauinslandi
AAAGAAAGAAAGAAAGAAAGAAAGAAAGAAAGAAAGAAAGAAAGAAAGAAAGAAAGAAAAAGAAAAGAAAACAGATTTTCAGACCTCTGCTTGCAAATTCTGATTCCATTCTGGGTTTGACCCAGGAGCTTAATTATTTACTAAGGACTCCAAGTGATCATCTTTAGGCAAGTTTGGGAAACTTGTCCTTCCTTTCCTTTTTCCTCCATTAAATATTACCTGTCCTGTAGTTTCTTACCAACACCTATGGTAGGAGATCCAGGTCAGGGAAGTCCATTGGGACAGGGCCACATTTTGGGAAAGCCATATGCTGGCCAAAGGAGTTACTTCTGGAGTAGGAATTCTGAAGTTTGTTCTGGTCTAGTGACTATGACCACTTTATGATATGGATTTTCCTGGGGATTGAGTTGAAGTGATAGGTCTCATTTCCAGAATAAGAGTCCCAGTTTTGTATTAAAGAAAAATGGTTACTGTACCAAATAAGGAAATAGTTTGAGGCCAAAAAGTCTTTCCACTTCATCTTGGGTATGGAGGATACACAGAAATTATAGGAGACCTGACATTTGTGTATAAGTCATAGTGACTGTGGAATACCCAGGCATTCTATGAGCAGCAAAGGAAGTCATTGGAAAGTATTGTTAGTATGAAATTAGCACTGTTTGGTTATTTCTTGCCTCTCATCCGAAGTTGAAAAAAATAATTATAAAGGGAGTATGGGTGAGACTTCATATCAGGCTTTGAAAATTCTTGTACTATAGAAATAGGGTAAATTGTATGTTGAAATCTGCACCAAGAGAACATGTGACATTAACAGTCTGAAACAAATTACTCTTTTCAAGTGAGTACATCAGTGAGGCACATACCGCCCATTGCCAACAGCCATATGCACCCTCTTCTCCCATAGGGCCTCCACTAGAGAGGCTAGAAAGCTACTCACTTTCCCAGCTTCCTCTCCAGCAAGGTTCTGTCCAATGAAACTTAAGCAGAAATCTTCAGAGTCCTTTTGAGAAAGCTCTGGTTATCCTAGTAAAAGATATGCAGACCTTTCTATACTCTCTCTTCTTTCTGCATTGACTGTTGAGACCACCTGTGACCATGAGGCAGAAAGCGAACATTAGTGAAGGTAGAAAGAAGACAGGGGGATCTGGGATCTTTTAGGATTTCCTTGAACTACACTCCTTTTCTGGTTTGCCTTGTCTCCAGACTGTTGTGTATGTAACAAAGTCAAGCACTTTTACTGCTTCGACCACTCAGAAATTCTGTTACATGCAGCCAAAAGAATTCCTAACTAGGGTATGTAAGCTACCTCTTTCTCTCTTACGGAGGGTGCAGTGTTTAAGAGGCATTAACACCCTCATATATTGTTGTCAGCCTTCTGAATGAGCCAGCCGGGAAGGCCCTTTGCTGACAAATTTAAAGGGCACAAATTGCCCTGACCAGAGGCAAGATTGCTTCCATTAATCTTGGGCAGAAATTCGAAAAGAAAAGGTAGTTGTTGACTAACATGGCAGTTACTTTTCAAAAATAGTTTTTTAAATGCTTTTGCAAATGATAACTTTGATGCATTCCAAAATTACTGGGTCAGTAGATCCTATTGAATCAGTGAGGTTGGATCTGTGAGAGCTGGCCCTTCCAAAGACTGGATCTTCTTTTAGTTTGACTCGCAACAAGGGCCATTTCTACAATGTACACTGCGATGATCACTAATTACTAAGTAATGACCATGACTTTTCTTTCATGAAAACAGCCAGTGCAGTGGATAATACAGGTTCAGACCCTGTTTAAAAACTTTCTACCTTTGTGCTCTTGAGCATACTATCTAATCTCTCCGTGCCTCTGGTTCTTCATGTATAAAGTATGGATAATAATTCATTGGCTCTCAGCATTACCAAAAGGATTGGATGAAATGATTATATGTGAAAATAGTAATCCCAGACCCTTTTACCTATGAAGTAATTGACAGTTATTCCCTCACAGTTTCTAAAACCACAGCTTAGATGTCTAGCTTACCACAGCTTAGCCTCTGAAAGTAAGGGGCTGTGAGCTATTTCCTCCACTTTCTTTTCTATTTTATCTCCATCTCAGCTCATTTCAAGCATTCCTCTCCATGTCTAGTCTATCTTTGTAGCCTCTGAGCAGGAGAAAGATACAAGATGGGAGTGAAGAATTAATTTTATTCTGAAATGCAATGAAGATGGACTGAAAACCATCCAGCGATATGGCCATCCCATTACCTTTCTCTGGACTTCATCCAGAAGCTCTTGAGCAGGGAAGAAAAATTAATTGCCACTTGAATACCTTTGGGGGAGAGGAGGGAGAGGGAGATGGGGGGGGTGGAGAGGATGATTTAGTATGTAGGTAATACATACAGTGACATTGTGTCAAATTTTCCCCAGGAATAAGTTCTAAAATCTAAGAAAAATGCTTCTACTGACAATTGAGTATTGTCCAAATTACCCTAGAAAATTAAACCATTCATAAAGACCATTAATGTGTGGTTTGGCAGCTACAGTCACTCATAGTAATGCGTGTGTATAAATGTATAACCTACAAAATCATATACGGTGTATAATAGAGAGCATATATGCTGATCACCATTTTACCAGAAAATTTGATTGTGGACAAGTTACTTCTCTGAGCCATTTCTATTATCTGTTGAGTGGGGTGATGCTCATGCACATTCCATGAAAGCTGCCTGGGAAAATAGGCCAAGTGAACACATTGACATTTAAGGCCCCCATTTCATACTGGTGCTGGAACACAAACGCAAAAGAGGGAAGACAATCACCATCTAGTATTTAAATTGATTGTTTCTGTCTCCCACTTACCTCCCACATCCACAGTCCATATAGTTTAACTGTGCATGAATTAATGCATGTACAATGCAATCTCTCTCACTCCCATGAAGAGGGGCTGCATTTGTGCATGTCATTCTTTGTCTACAACTCTGCTGTAGGCCTTGAAAGAGCAGGTTATCAAAAGCCGGCTGTTTATAAACTTAATTATAACAGCCTCACCCATATTCGTGAGCATGAAAACCATTTGCAAGGAATCTTAAACGTTGGATCTGAAAAATTGATCGCATAGCAGGTTAACACAGAGCAAATGCTCGACAAAGAGGCTGGTTCATTTGACAGACAGAAGAGCAATTCTGAAACTGGTTTCAGGAAGAAGAGGGGCCTCCCCAGGAAAGAACAATCCCTGTCTGTAGCCCCAGTTGCTTTCGAGCACCAACTCCTAAAGCCCCTACTTGAGAGCCCCATGCCTGGAGCTGACACCGTTCAACCTATTCTCTGGACACTCAACACAGGGGGAAAAGCCAAGTTTTTTATTTCTCTTGGCTTAGATACTTTGGGTAGGGAGAGGCTCATATACAGAGTCCTGGACATTCAGATGATAGATGCAAAGAAACCATGCCCATCCTGACTTGTGGTTGGACAAGTAAGAAGTTTTCTCCTCTACCTTCCTAAGACTCCCAGCCTGGTTTCCTTACACATGCGCAGAGTACAACCATGGGATAAAACAGTCTCAGATTGTACATTAGTGTACTGCTTGTACATTCAAAATGATCTTTTTAAACAGAATTCCACAAGAGCAGGAAAGAACTTCTCTGACTTTCATGGGAACAGAACAGAATGTTGCAAACATAATGAGCAATGCTTAAAGACTCAAGCCTTCTAGTGGTTTAAGAGTAAATAACACAAGAGAGCAGGACCCCGGTGGCGGCACTCTTTAAGAAAGATGCCTCTACAGCTGTTTACATGGGAACAAGCAATGTACAAATGGAACATCCACTACCCAGAAGGAATTTCTGCTCCTTTTTCTTTTTAAGGCAGGTACATGGTATGTGTTGGGTAGGGCACTGATCTACATAATATTTCTCCATTTGCAGATAGTGGGCGATTGGCTCAGAGGCTCTGTGTATATACTCAGATCTCTTTTGAGTAGATTGGCTGGGGAAAAACATTTCGTGTTTTCTCTTTTTATGGAGATACAGCTGTTCACATCACCCATTTTGCCCCATGGCTTCCAATTTGGCAGACACAAAATGCAGGTGCTGCATCTCGGAAGCGTTGATTTGGTTGGAGGGGGGAGGATGGCCCCTCCTGGAAATGTTTAGAGTTACAGTTTGAGAGAGCATTTTTGTCCTGCACGATTATTTTGTGTTTATGGACTTGCTTTACATTTTCCTAAGGCAAATAACAAGAATAACTTTAACACCTAGCCCACTTTGGACATTTTTTTCCCCTACCTTTTCTTTAATCCTTCACAGAGGTGAAAGCCCCTTTATGCCAGGCAGGGAAAGGCAAGAAATTAAGTTTCACTTCATCAAAGAGAAATCCTCCAACATCTTGTAATACTTCTCTTTTAAGAGCTTCATTTCTTTTTCTCCAGCTGCCTCCATCTCTTGGATACATAAGGGTACACTAAGTTGAATCTATAAACAGAACCCACTAATTAAGAGTGATTGCTTAGGAGATTGGTCCTGACGATTCAGCATTATATGCGTGTTCTTCTCAGATATCCATTAGCTGCTAATAAGATACTACAGATGTGCCAGTCTGTTTCCTGTTTCCGTCTATTGTACCTTTATTGCCATATATGGACCAATCGGATGGGCAGAACAATAAGTGGATGTCCTTTTGCTCCCAGAACATGTCTCAAAGGAATGTTTGTTATTAGATTGCTTTTTCTGTTTCACATCAGTATGTTAATAAAGAAAACATAACACAGAGAAAGTTTTTTGTTGCTTTTCTTTTCTTCACTTCTGCGACTGTAACTGGTTTATTGTTTAATTAAATCCTCTTGTATAGATATTTTAAAGTACATAATGCAAATATGCCTGGGCAACGTGAGCAGAGGGAAAATGACATTCTTCCTCTTGCTGTCTTAAAGAAAGTTTCCATCTAAATGTTTTAAGTACTTAAAAATTCAGCATGAATATCATGTTGCTATATTTGACTGATTTACACTTGAGACTTGGTAAAAAGCCTATGAATTATTCATTCCCAAGTGATTCTATAAGCCAGAACACCAGAAATCACATCCCCCACTGAAGTTTATAAAGTGAAATAGTTTAAATACTCTCTAGACATGTGGATGTCTATAGAGCTGGTTTTCCCTCTGATTCCAAATCGCTGTGCTTTCGACTCACTTATCTTTTTATTTTAGGATAACGTAGCTATAGATCTTGCCTTTTTTCACAGTAAACCTGGTTAGCATATTTTTAAGTTGGTACAGAATACTATGCTATAAAATAGATTAGTATCTGGTACCTTTTGTTCCTCCTAGGTCCAAAGAGATTTTATTTCATTACAAGAATAAAGCGACTGAGGGGAAAATAATCATTGACTCTGTCTTTGATTTATATGGAACTAAAAGTGAGAAGAAGTAAACTGTAATTTATTAGATAGAATTAAACACTGTACCTGGGGAAGGAAACAAATATGTTACTCCACACTCCTATCTCTACACACACACACACACACACACACACACACACACACACACACACAGAAAGAGAGAGAGAGAAAGAGAGAACTACCTACCAGCCTGGTACAGTAAAACTACTTGTAATATTAGAAGATTCTATGTAGTCTCTATCCTCTGGAGTCTACAGTTGTGGGTCTTGGCAGCTTACTTTTTATGGGAGTATATTAATATCATTTAAAATGCTATTTAGAGCAGTAACACTTTGACCTATGTGCTCATCAGAATTCATAAACTAAATAAGGTCAGGTGGGGCCACTAGCTAGATGACACTTCCCAAGAATAGCCAAAGCTTCTAAAAATACATAAGCTCTAGTAGTAGACAGGAGCTTTTTCTACACATAATTTTGAGTGTAATTGTGACCAACCGTTTGAGGGGAGAGGAGGAGTGAAATTCCTTAGGGGAGAAGTACACACAATTTTGAATCTGTTCATGGGTGTCATTCCTTACTACTTTCATGGAATTCCTCACTACTTGCCTAACATTCATAATCCGAACTACTCAAATAATAGACATGAGGCGTGTGCACATACGTCCGTACGTATGCGTGGGCGCAGGGGGAAGAGAGGGATCCTGAATTAGCCTTCACCAGGACATGTGTCCAGTAATTATACACACAGGTGCAAACAGAGACATGTTTTGTGTGGTGCACATCATTCCCAGACTCTTAATGAGACATTTCCAAATAACATCAGTCATCAAAGTGTTGCTAATAAACCGCCAAAATGTGGCTCAAAATTTCATTCACTGCTAAGCACATGCAGAGATAATTTCTTCATGGAGAATTGATATAAAGTACCCTGACTCAAGTCCATTTGTGCAAACTCTGCTGTTAGTGAGGACTGATCAGAAGCTGCCAGTTCAGTGAAGTTGGGTTAGAAAGTCATGCCTTGAATTTTTGTGGGCACTGGGTTGATATCCAACAGTAATGAGAATATATGGCTATAATTAAACAACACGAATGTCTTCTAACTTGTTTTGATAAGTGGCTACTACTGTGGTTCTAAAGAATCTTCTATTTTACAACACTCAGGCAAGTGCACATTAAGTACTCACTGTGATGTGGACACAGTCCTAGGCACTGAGGATTCAGCAGAGCACCTTCTGGAAAGAACTCCTCTCCCCAGGGAGCTTAGGGTGTAATGGAGGAGTCCCCAAACTCCAATTTTCTTTTTATGCTCAAAATATTTTTGTTGAACTCTAAAATGCATAAGACCTGTTGGGCTACGGAAGGAAAGAATAATCTTCATGGAAATCAAAATATATACTTATGTTAAATTTGAAATGACCCTTAGAAGAAACAAAAATACAAAATCTGAGCTAATTAATATCTATCTATCTCCTGGTAATTCACTCTAGAGGCTTTGCCCCAAAAGAAAGCACTAATCACTGCTATTGGTTAAGTTGTTTTGAGGAGGTCGGCCTACTCTGAGAAGAGTGAAGAATAATTCAGATGCTTGAGTAATTTAGGAGTGGGAAGTCACAATTTGGCCATGGTGAACCCTAGTTATTTGTCTGCCTCATCCAAAATCTGAAACTTTTCCTGAGCCAAGAGCGGGATGACCCAAGTAGGGCACTCGCCTTGGCTACACAATTTAAGGGCATGTGAAAAAATTTAGCAATCAAGCTAATATTTTAATGAAAAAAGTTTTTAAAAAATTGATGATGAAAAATATACCAAAAATGGAATAAGGACTCGCTCTGTATTGTCACCAACTGTTCCCTTTTACTCTCCTGCCTACCCTGCTCTAAACTCCAGAAGCGCTTTGTTCATTCCTTATCTCCCAGCAGGTTTTATTGTGTGTTGTGGTCACTCCCTTCCATGTCCTAGTGTCCGCAGGGGTGATATCCTGCTCTGGGCAAGACCATGTCTGTTTTGGTATTCCTCACTTTACCCAGTATTGTACGTAGCAGCTACTCACTAAGTGCTTGTTATGTCAAGAGAGCTGGGCAAATTAGAGGTCCAAACCTGTTGACATTTCCTGAGCCTTCTGAAGACCATTTTCTCTACAGAGATAGCTAAAAGAATGCAGAGAATCCACACAACCTGAAATCCTTTTCAATTTGAGCCTTTATCTTTTTATGCTTTTTGCTTTTATCATATTCATTCTAAATTACTCTGTTCTGTGATCAGGCTGATTTTTGAAGAGGCAGCCATGTTGGTAGAGATACCGTATTTTTTTCCTTCTGCATTTTGACTTGTTTCAACATGTTTGTGCTAATGAGCATGTCTGCT
Source organism: Neomonachus schauinslandi (assembly GCF_002201575.2). Lineage (NCBI taxonomy): Eukaryota > Metazoa > Chordata > Mammalia > Carnivora > Phocidae > Neomonachus > Neomonachus schauinslandi. The sequence goes on from NC_058403.1 coordinate 137,634,709, forward strand.
AGTATGCCATGGCAGTGGGACCATGGCAGTAGTCTCTAGTCTCGTTTTCCAGCCCCCAGCCTTTGCCACCAGTCGTCTCCACCCAGCTGCCAAAGTTGACTTTGTAAAATGCAAATCTGTTAAATATCACTCTGCTACTTTCAACCCACTAATGAATGACTCACTGGCCGTTGCCTTCAAGAGGACAGACCCAGTCTTCATAACAACGCATTCAGGGTCTTTCTCCACCTAGTGCCTTCCTTGCCAGTCTCATCTGGCACTGTTCCCTGACTGATTCCCTGCATTTTCTCTGTGTGGAAGGCCCTTCCTCCAGTTTAACTGTCATCCTTCCCCCACCAGCCTTTGGTTGGCTTTAGGTATTCACCTTCTGTGCTTCCGTAGTGTTAGACACATACTTCCACCAAAGCATGCAATAGAAGGGTTGCCTATTTCCACACCAGGATGTGATCTACTTTGGGGAGCGTGTGTAGCATGGGGGTGTCTTTTGGTTTTGTGTCCCAGCATCCAGTGTAGGGTGAAGCAATCATTCACGAAACTCACCCAGTTCATTCAACCACTTGTTAAATGATATTATTCTCATGTCCGTCACCCTCCCATCCATTCTCATCACCATCTTCTAGTTTAGATTGATATCACTCTCTTGCCTCTGCATGGTTTATATTCTGCCTAACCTGGACTAACGTTATTCCCCGAATATATCTGTTTTCCCTCATCTCTATCTGCTGGAACCCTTTTTGTATCTTTCAATATTCATCTTCTATGCTGTTTGTTTCATCAGGTCTTTTCTGCTTTCCTGCATGTGAAAATAATCCCTCCTTTCTCTGGGCAGTTCTCCCCCTCCCCCCCCCAGCACACATATGCTTTATTTGCAGTACATTGCTATAATTCATGTAGCAGTTAACATTCCCTCCTTAGATGGTGGACAGAGACCATTCCTCCCTTGCTCTGTTCCCCTACAGGTCTAGCTCCGTGCTTTGGTCAAGGAAGGGGCTCAGAATTGAATTGGAACTGAACTGAATTGAATAAACTATCCATTTATGAAATAATTTGCTTTAGAGTTGCCAGAATTAAATGGCTGCTCCAGTGGCAATATTACTCTAACTCACTAATATCATTTGATCCACTGAGGAGCTAGTTAATTAAGTAGGTGGATTAAAAATATAATCTGCTAGAGAAAGAATGTTTTGGCAGGGACCCATACATTGTGGGTTTTTTTTTTTTTTTAAGCATTATGATCTCTCAGCTATAATTCCTCTTGCTTCCACCCAAAATAGCAATAGGACTCTGTGCACGTGACTGTTGACGGCTGGTTTAGGAACACAAGACCATACACCTGTGTGCCAGATGTGCTCTGCAACCCGCACTCTGCCCCAGTCCATCTGCAAAGCATACCCCATGCTGGCTCCTTTCTATAGACGAGGGGGCACTGGTCCCCAGCCTTTTTACATGATAGGTTCCCTGGTGCTTGCCTGTTTTCCTTAACTTAAAACCCCCTTCATTGAATTTCAATGTCTTGGATGACCTTTGCCAACACAAGAGGCCTTCATCCATTTGCTTATCAGTGAGTCTGCTTTTTCTCTGCATGTTTGATTTTTTTGCCTGGCGTTTTTTTGACTTGTATCACCACTTGTGAGAGTGCTAGTGGGTCTTCTGTAGCCAAACCAGCCACATCAGCACCAGTGGTAGTTAATAGCTGATCAAATCCTTAGGATTTCCATGCAATGCCTTAAGAGTGTCATCTGATCTTGAATGTAGCTTTAACTGGAATGCATGGGATTCAATAACGAATGGGTCTGCATTGATGGGCACTGGAGACAGGATAGCTTTGTGATCCTCTTTGTTTCTGTAAGAATGCCTCTGCAACCGAATCCAGCCCATTTCTATGCCAATGTGCTAATAGTTGTGGAATCTCATTCATCTCAACAGAGGCCAGTTAGCTCTGGAATCCCATCTGTTTGAGTGGATGCAGTAAAATGTCATGGAAATGTGGCCATTCATTCACATCACCAGTGAGAGCTTTCTCACTATTAATTTTCCTTCATTTTAAGGGACTCCAATCACAGTTTCTTATACCAGTTGGGGAGGGGGGGAAGCGTTTAGAGTGTTCACTTAATTTTTTATTTTGATTTTTAAGTGCTCATCCACAAGAGAGAATTAAACAGTTATAAAAATATGTGCAGAGTCTAAATGGAGATGCCACCATCCCTACAACAGATTCAAAAAAATACTTCAGCCAGATTTTTAGAGTCCCTCTCAGCATAGGATGCCCAAGGCGGTGTTTTGGCCCAGAGGAATTTTTAGGCTGATTTTTTTTCCCCCTCCTGAAAATAGAGTTTAAGCAGTAGAGAAACAGGCTGAGTGGTCATGAGAACAGGCTAAAAGAGATGCTTTCTCTTACTGATTGCTGGGGTGACATAATAATTAGGAATATGGCAGGCCTTCTAGTTCACCTCCTGGCTAGCTGGCCAGCAGAAATGCTGGAGCCAGACTGGCTAGAAATGGTGGCAGGAGCTTCTAAAATCACAGTCAGTATTTTCATACATTTTGTCATTTCCTTAAGAAACTTCCTGAATTGATTTTTACGTCAAGAAATCCGACTTCTAAAAGAGGATATCTGGGTGTATGCATATGTCTTTAAACACGCATCTGATATAAGTAGATGAATGGATAAAGAATACAGGAGATAATAGATTATTTGCTAAAAATAAATATGGAGAAGAAGTGCTTTGTTTTTTTCTGACTACACGTGAGCATAAATGGCTTCATCACTCAAATACGTTTAAAGGCATCAGGTATTTTCACAGACTCAACAATGTTGAGAAAAACTAACCAAGGCGTCCTAGGTGCCAGGCACAATTCTAAGTATTTTATGTACATTAACTCCTTTGATCTTTGTGAACTACTGCTATCATTTCCATTTTATAAATCAGGAAAGTGAGATTGAATGAAGCTGAGACTTCATCCTTTGCCTCTAACATTAGCTTTATTATCACTTGATTCCTAGAATGAGATTCACCTCTTTATTCGCAAGGTATGAATTAACAAAGCAATGTGCCTACCAATTTAAATCAAACATGCCAGAACAAATACAGCAGATGACTCTTTATCCAGAATGTCTATAATTTGATACATTCTGATTTAATAACTTTTCCAAAATGTGGATATCTTGACTTTGAAAGAATGCAACAGTTGACCAATGTCATTTTATCCCATAATACGATATTTGCACAACTGAAGCTAAATGCTTTGAACATGATTTCCTGCCCAACACATAAACAACTAAGAAACATTACAGCGCATGCATTACTAGCCCAAGTGTTAAGACAATACTGTTATATTTTCTTACAGACTTTCCTTCTCTTACTCTTATTCTGGGGACTGGGCTTCCATAATATCACCTGGAAGATCATACCATCACTTTATACCACACATTAAACAAAACCACACTTCATTTATTAGAATGCTGTGACTATTAAAATGTTAATCATTTTAAGGTATTATATAATAATCCCAAGGCTTGAATTCTTATCTTACTATGTTACAATTCCTTATAAACTCTGCTGTGTATTCAAATGAATGCTATTGGTTTTCAAAGATGATCCTTAAAGAAGCTAGAGTGGTATTTTAATATTGCTACTAATGATCAAAATTTCTTTGAAATTCTTCTTCTTTTTAATTTGTAGCAAACATTAGTTTATTTAGGAAGGTTGCCATTCTTTATCCTTGGAATTGCTTTAAAAGTATAATTTCTGAAGACACAAATAAATGGAAAGCTATTCCATGTTCATGGATTGAAAGAATTCATATTGTTAAAATGTCTGTACTACCCGAAGCAATCTAGAGATTGAATGCAATCCCTATCAAAATTCCAGTGGCATTTTTCACAGAAATAGAACAACCTGGCAATTTTCAGGGAAGCTCTAAGGCTGCTGATTAAAAAAAAAAAAAAGACCTTGCACAATTTTCACATGACATAGCAGAAAGGCAAAAATAGTTAAATTAACATTTTATACACTGTTCAGGAATGGTTGTATGTTGCCACCAGAAATAGCACACTCTTGTCTCTTCTCCTGGTACCACTCTGACCCCTGGCCTCTTTTTGAGCCCATGTCTTCTTTAGAACTAGCATCCCTTGGCTTCACCTCTGCTTTAGTGTTGTAGGAAGTTTTAGAAGCCAGTGGTGAGCATCTTTAAGATTTTCTCCCTGACCAATACCACACATTGGGTTTTCCCCCAGGGGGATAATTGTATTTTGGCAAAACTGGCTACTGGTTTCAGGATAAGTATTATGTCAGTGTTTGTGGTTTGTGTTCTTGAGGAGGTCCTTGAAGGCTCAGAGTGGACTGATATATTTGTTTCCTATTGCTGCTATAAAAAATGACCACAGACTTAGTCGTTTTAAAAAAACACAAATTTATCCTTTCAGCTCTGGAGGTCAGAAGTCCAAAATCAGTTTCACTGGGGTAAAGTCAAGATATCAGCTGGGTTTAGTTCCTCCTGGCTCTGAGGAGAGAATGTGTTTCTTTGCCTTTATCAACATCTAGGGGCTCAGTATCTTCCTTGGCTTTTAGCCCCTTTACATTCAAAGCATATCACTCCAAATTCTGCTTCTGTCATCATACCACCCCCTCCTGTAATCACACCCCCCTTGTCTTCCTCTTATAAGGACCTCTGTGATTATATTGGGGGACTCCGAGAATCCAGAATAATCTCCCCATTTCAAGATCCTTCATTTTAATCACATCTACAAAGTTCTTTTGATCCTGTAACATTCCTTGGTTTCTGAAATTAGGACATGGACCCCTTTGGGTGCCATTATTCAGTCTACCTTAGCTAGTTCAGCTACCACAGAGGCCTAACTCTTGTGTCTTCTGTGGTCTGAATGGTTGAGTGCCCCGTAAATTGATATGTTGAAATCATAACCCTCAGGGTGATGGTGTTAGGAGGTGAAGCTTTTAATGGGTGATTAGGTCATGAAGGTGGAGCCCTTCTGATTTGGATTAGTGATCTTAGAGAACCCAGACGGCTAGCTTGCCCCTTCCACATGTGAGCCCGCAGCAAGAAGATGCCTGCCATGGGGGTCTCACCGGAGCAGGACTACCCTGACCCTTGATCTTGGACTTCCAGCCTCTAGAACTGTGAGAAGTAAGTTTCTGTTGTTGATGATTTTGTTAGGACAGCCCGAATGGATTGAGACAGTGCCCTATTCACGTTAATGCAGGACTGTAAGTTGACAACATTTCTGCTCCTCCACACTTTCTTCATGGTCTGCCCGTTCCAGAATGCAAAACTCTCATCATGCCCTTGCATTCTTTTGCCTTCCCCCTTTTCTTAGAACATAGTTTGGGGCATACCTTTGTGCAGAGCTAGTTTTTATTTATTTATTTATTTTCAAAATGTTGACTGTGTTTTAAGGAACAAATGCAGGTTTATTGACAAAATCCCTTCCAGGGAGAATAAAAGGAGATAAGAACATTAAAAAAAACCTGAATTTATGAATTTAAGAAAATGCAGAAGAGGTAAGGAGGGAGTGAAGGTGAGTAGACGTTCCCTAAGTGTGAGTGGAGAGCAGGAGTCCATGAGGGCTGTGAGCGGTGAGGACCCAGGCCTGATCCTAACAGAGCCCCCTGCAGATGAGGGCCTCTCCAGAGAAAATGGCTGTGTGATGCTCTGGAAAGACTGTACCCTGTGCCCAGTTCACCAAGGCAAAGCCACATGTACAGGCTAATCTGGACTCAGGCTTCAGGAATATATCAGTAGAAGCTGTGTGGATGGAGTCTACCCCCATTCATGGTTGGTTGGTTGATGCACCTATTTCTCTTTTGTGATTATCAAGGTATAATTTGCATAACCTAAATTCATCCTTTTAAGCTGTATAATCAGTGGTTCTTAGTATATTCACAAAATTAGGCTACTGTCATCATTACTTATTTCCAGCATATTTTCATCACCCAAGAAGGAAACCCTATACCCACTAAAAGTCACTCTCTACCCCTTCCTCCCCCCAGTTTCTGTCTAAGGATTTACGTCTTCTGGTCATTTCATATAAACGGAATCTTATAATATGTAGCCTTCATATCTAAGGCCTTTTAAGTCTTTTATGGCTTCTTTCCCTTAGCATAATGTTTTCAGGGTTCATCTATATTGTAGCGTATATCAGTACTTCATTCCTCTTGATGACTAAATAATACTCCATTGTACAGATATACTACATATTGCTTATCCATTCATCAATTCATGGTCACTTGGGTTGTTTCTACTTTTTGGCTATTATGAATAATGCTGCTGTGAATATTCATGTACAAGTTTTTGCTTGGTTATGTTTTCACTTTCCTTATATACTCAGTAGTGGAATTCCTAGGTCATATGGTAGCTCTGTGTAATTTTTTTCCTTCCTTCCTTCCTTCCATCCATCCATCCATCCATTTTTCTGAAACTGTCAAACTGTTTTCCAAAGCAGTCATACCTTTTTTGTTCTCACCAGCAATACTGAAGGGTTCAAATTCTACACATTCTCTCCAACATGTGTTATTGTCTGTCTTTTTTCTTGTAGTCCACTCCCAATGTTTTGGTTGCATGAGACCCAAGGTCCTTTTTATAACCCTGGAAGAGAAAGAAAATCTTAACAACAGACTGAATCCACCCACTCTCAGGTAATATAAATATTTAGAGTCCAATCAAATCTAATTTAAAGAAATTAGGCAATCTTCTACACCTGAAAAAAAAAAGTCTTTGCTTATTTGGTCTGACTTTCTCTTTGTAGTATCATAATTCTAATGTAGTGCTTCTTAAACTTTTTTCCACATGATGCTACATATTTGCATGGCCCATGGTGATAAACAAAGGAGTCGCTGATGGATGAATACATTGTCTCAAAGGCTTTGTTCCATCTCCCCCACCATCGGGCCCTCACCAGCCACTGGAAGCTGAAGGGATCAAAGATAGGCATATTTCCAATCCATTTTTTGAAAATCAACTGAAAGCTCTATTCTACTGAACACAACTGTGATGTTTTTTACCTCAGGAGATACATGCAACACAGAATGCAAAGAATGTGGGAAAGGAGAAAACCTGAACGGTGATAATATGTCTGGCCATATAGCTTGTTTTCAAAGATGCTAACAGTATGACACACTGTGTCCAAAATGGACACTGATCCCTCTCCAAGAAGGCCCAATATGAAGGAAGTAGGGACTGCAGGCAGAGGCGGATCAGGACTGTGTGGTGATAATTCCAGATTGCCTGTCCAGATTGACATAGACACAAAACCTAGAGGCATAGGGATAAGATCTGGCTATTGAGGAGAAGCAACTGGTGAGAGCTTGGTAGAGTATCTTCACCTCAGCCAGATGGTATTGGGGAGTAGGGGAAACTGATCAAGTACCAAAATGCCTGTCCCAGCTGAGAAACTGATGAGAATGAGGGCTTATCTCCCATGGGCCACAGGATATTGGGAAGCAAGAATAATTTGAGACATTGCTTGTCATCACAAGAAGCACCTAAAATGTCTTTAAGCTGGTCCATGTAAGTAAGGAAACGAACATTAGTGGCAGAACCTGAGTAGACCTACACTGGGCATGGGATGGGTACAGTGCCCAGATGTTCTGTAGCAGCTCTGACAATCCCAATTCCTTATTAAGGTGAAAACTCTGTGACCATTTCATTTATGTGACCAATCGAGATAACCCAAATGTGCCTGGAAAATTCTTGCTCTTGTTGTTTTGACATGGTAAAGGCAACTCTATAAATTTGTTAAAAATATTTTTTCAACTAGACCTCACTTTCTAGAGTAGATAGACCCCCCCCAAAAGCTATAACCATGTTGTAATACTTAAATATTATTGAATACTATACACTAGTTATTTAAATTCACTACTTTGGGGACTCTGACTTCTGTTATATTCTCCTTTTATAAAAAGAATAAATATGTGATGAATTTAATTACAGATATCAATGGATATGCATACATACTGAGCTTGACTGTAGCAAAGTATACTTTATATGTTTTTATGATCTCCATATTATTACAAACTGCAAGATTCCAGAGACCTCAAATGTGTCTCTTTCCTTAGTGATTTTCCAGCACCATGTCATTTATGAATGGACACTTAAAAATCCTACTTGACAACGTTATGTCAGTCTTAATCCTAACATGTAGGTTGACATTACATCAGTGGTCTATTATCATAGTCAACTGAAGACTGGCCACTTTATCCTTCCAAAAGACACAGAGTTAAATACTGGGATGGTAAGGTTCTTCTGGGAGCTAAGGTCTAGTGATACAATTTGGGAGTTTGTTGCATGGAAGGGAAGGAAAAATACAGAACAGTTGAACAGGTGAAACTTGGGCCTCAAAAAAATCAGAATGCTGTTCTTAACACTAACAATAAACTGGAGGCACAGTCATGGCTGTTATGACCTGATTCATCCCTTTCTCTACCAGTGTCTTGGTTCTGTGTTCCTCTCTATCTCCTATTTCTCGCTTACTTGGTTTCTCCAGCCTCGTGGCTTCTGCAAACTTAATTTTCTGTATATCTTTCCATTTCTATGCCAGTCTTTTACCTTTTACAGCTGTGTCTGTCTTTGTGTGTTCGGCATTTGAAACCAATAGTAAGACTGATAGGATAGGTTGGTCACCATTCAATGTAGAGACTCCCAATGGGCAGACTACATCTTCTAGGCTAAACCAGCCTATGGAGAGCTGACTTTCCCTTGACCCAAATCCTAATACAGTCATTATGCTTGTTATGGCAGAATTCCATGACAGAAAGCATGGAAACCATTGTATAAGGAGTTGTCTGCTGTCACTTCTCTTAGAAACAAGCCATAATACTAACAGCTGTCTAATCCAGTACATACTCTATACCTTTATGTTTTGGAATCTATGTGAAAAGACCTTAGGAGAAAGCTGGTCCTTTGGGAGGTGAGTTTGGCAATGCTAGCATATGTAACAACTTTGGTCTGAGTGTTGACTCCCTAAAAATTCATCTATACACTGCTGCTACTATAATTTATGAAATTAAAATCTTAGAGTTTTATACTTTCTAATATATCTATATTTCCTCATCATTTTCTGAGTCATATTTTCTCTTTGTATTTCTTTAGCAGATGGAATCATATAAAAATGGCCCAACAAGGAATGCAGGCACATTTTGTGTATGCTTTTAAAAATATGTCTTCAATATGCCAGTTGACCTCCTCCTAAAGCAGTAGAGTGATTCAGCTTTCACTCTGCTCACTTGGTGGTCTGAGGGACTCTTTGATGGCATTATTCTCTCTAAATGACTCTATTCTCTTTCATTTCTAAATTAAAGAGTGCTAAGACATTTCTCTTTTTGGCCCAAATCGAGTTACTCGTTGCATCATCCCCTTGGTTTAAGTTGACCATAATTTTATCAGTAATATTTACGACGAAGATGGTGGATATAAGAAAGGCTGCAAAACTACCAGGCGTGCAAAACTGACTTCTTTATAGCTGTGTTTCTTTTCTATCAAGAACAGCAGCAAAGGAAATTGACAGAATTTGTGCTGAGTCTGGCATTTTTACTGAAAACAGGTATTTGGCTGAATGCATTTGAGAAATTTTAAGCGGCATTACCTGGAACCAATGCCTTAAATAAATAGGGAGGTCTGGGCTAAAATAAACTGGAAGAAGAGGCAATATGCATTTAGTGTCTGTTGAAGCAAAAATATCCCCAACAAATTCTAAATGAGCTTAAGAAATACAGAAGAGTTTTCTGTGCTCTACCGCAAGAAATTTAAAAGATAATCTATCTTTTGTTCACTTCTGCTTGTGTTTTATGTTAGCCACATCAGCATGGTGTTACTAAATTTCAATGGGAGGAAATGAATACAGTGTTTTCTACAGAAATCTTTTCTGTTCTGTCACTTGGATCACACTCAAAGGCAGCATGGTGTAAAATTAACACTTCTCACCAGGTTAAAGTGTTTGGCTCCTGTGTCTCAAGGCAGACTCTCATCAAGTGTCCTCTCTCCAACTTGGATTCTTCTAGAAAGCACATATCAAGTCACCAATGCATTAAATGACATTTCTAATTATCCAGTATGTGTGCAGGTGCATGGCTAAGGCAGGTCAAATCCCATCTTTATTTTATTTATTAGTAGACGGCTTTTGACACAGCCCTGTGGCATGTCTATGATGGCAAGTCAAACCTCACTTTTTTTTTTAAGATTTTATTTGAGAGAGAGAGAATGAGAGAGAGAGAGAGATCATGAAGGGGGAGGGGTAGAGGGAGTAGCAGACTTCCCGCTGAGCAGGGAACCCAATGCAGAACTCTATCCCAGGACTCTGGGATAATGACCTAAGCTGAAGGCAGATGCTTAACTGACTGAGCCACTCAGGCGCCCAAACCTCACCCTTTTTGTTCAATTTCAGATTGAGAGCAAACAAAAAAAACACAGAGTCTTAAATACAGAGAACAAACTGGTGATTGCCAGAGGAATAGTGGGTAGGGGGATGGGTGAAATAGATAAAGGGGATTAAGAGGTACAAACTTCAAGTTATAAAGTAAGTAAGTCACACGGATGAAAAGGACAGCATAGAGAATATAGTCAATAATACTGTAATAATGTATGATGACAGATAGTAACTACACTTACTATGGTAAGCACTGAGGATAGAATTGTCAAATCAATATATTGTACCTTAAACTAATATGACATTATATGTTAATTATATTTCAATAAAAATTGTCATGAAATATCATATATGATAAAATTTAGTGAATTTCTAGTGAATGGATTAACAACATGCATTTTTCCCTATTCCCTCCCAAATCTTTATTAAAATGATAGCAAGGGGATGTAAAATGTATAAACTATTAAAACTAACAAAAACATGAGAGATGTTAATTGCAGACAAGAAATGGCAATAACTTTTCTTACAGACAAAAAGTAGATGAGCAGTAATGAGTAAATTGGCAAAGTTCAGAAAGCAGAATGCTAAGTGCCTGAAGAAGGAGATGCAAAGAAGAAGCAAGGAGATGCAAACTGTAGGATTTTGGACGGTCCCAGAAAGTAGAAGCACCAGATGTCCAGAAAGATGGAAGTGATGATTGAGATAGTAAGATTGGTTGGAGTTCTGAACAAGGAGTAGTTAAATTCACTTCTCCACCTGTTACATTCTGGTGATTACTGTAACCCAACCCTGATAGGAAAGATAAGTCTACTCTTTGAAGAAATTAAACTAGAGAGGTTAGAGTTCTGGACACCAGGCATAAATGTAGAGTGGGGAGGCAGTGTTAGACTGAACACAGGAGGAAGAAGTAAATGGCTCCATATTTAATAGTAAGCTCATGGGCAGCCTGAGCCTCACTGTTCCATTCATCTACCAGAAGTCTTTTCAGTAAGGCATTTTCTTTTTTCCCCATTCTGAGTAGAACCTTAGAGAATTTCTCAGTGAATTTACCAAAGAGCCTATAGGGGAGGAAAAATAATTTCTCCTCTATCCTTCTGAGTTCTTAGCTGAGACCGCTGTAATAATAGATAAAGGAGGGGGGCGCCTGGGTGGCTCAGTCGTTAAGCGTCTGCCTTGGGCTCAGGTCATGATCCCAGGGTCCTGGGATCGAGCCCCGCATTGGGCTCCCTGCTTGGCCAGAAGCCTGCTTCTCCCCCTCCCACTTCCCCTGCTTGTGTTCCCTCTCTCGCTGTCTCTCTCTCTGTCAAATAAATAAAATCTTTAAAAAAAAAAAATAGATAAAGGAGGGAAAAACAACAAAAGTTTATTAACATGTATACCTCATGTATACATGGGAGAGAACCAGAAAAAAAAATGAATAACCCCCTGAGATGGCTTAGAATTCAGAATTAAACACCTTTTTTTTTTTAAGATTTTATTTATTTATTTGACAGAGAGAGACCCAGTGAGAGAGGGAACACAAGCAGGGGGAGGGGGAGAGGGAGAAGCAGGCTCCCCGCGGAGCAGGGAGCCTGATGTGGGGCTCGATCCCAGGACCCTGGCATCATGACCTGAGCCAAAGGCAGCCAATTAACCGACTGAGCCACCCAGGTGCCCCTAAACACCATCTTGATAGGGAAAGGGGAAGGAAGGGACTGCAGCATCTAATGAGGAGAGTTAAGTAATTTTTAAGAAAGCTGAATGGGCCCTCAGAATAGACTGGAGGTATGATAGCTTGTGACACCATTTGTCTGGGTGTGCAGCTGACGTCTAGTTTCCTCTTCTGTGAGAAGAGTCCATCTTTGCTGGTTGATAAAGCTCCCACGGAGGGGATTTATAATTGTGTTCCTTTTGGTTGGATAGGTCTTTAGGCATATAAGGGGATTTTAGAAAAAGCCTCTCCCTACTTTACTGTTTTTCAAGTGCTTACAACTCAAATAATCAATATACCAAATCATATTTTGGGGTGACATGTCCTGAATCCCTACAGTCATATTTTGGGGCAGCTTATTCTGCTACTTCTCAAGCCCCAAATAAAAAGCCCATAAATCTAACATTTGGGGAGTCTCCCAAAGAAATGGCCCACGTAGATCACTTTTTCATGAAACTTACCCATTTGACAAGGTTTGCTTATGAAAGCAGAGCTTGCAATAAGTTTTTCCTTTCATATATAAATGGGTGGGCCTAGAATAGGACAGAAAATACAATTGAGAAATACATGTAATATTAAAGAAAATAAAACAACAGACCAAAAAGTGGGAAAAAAAGAGGCAATATACAAAGCAGAGTAAAACATTAAAAAAAAAAAAAACTATTCTTAATATTCTAAAAGAAAAGATAAGCCATTTGTGACCAAAACCAGAACGTGTAAAGAAGAAAAAACAAGAAAACTCTTAGATGTTAATAAAGTACCATAAATATGAAATTCAATAGAGTAATAGGAAGTTGAAAGTGAGGTTATCTTGCAAAAAGTAGAAGAAATGGATGAAAAGTTATAATATGAGAGACAATATAATTCAGAAGGTGCAGTATCTAATATTTCCAAAAGGAGAGAACATAATATATGTAGAGGAAGATATTATCAAGGAAGTATAAAATTAAGTTTTCTTTAACAGAAGGATATGGGTCACTAGATTGAAGAACTCTACCAAATGCTTAGTACAATGTAGGAGAAAAAAAGATCCATAGGGGATAAAGAAAAGACTATAAAGGCTTGCAGAAAAGGAAAAAATGTCACACACAAAGGATCCAAAATCAGAATAGTCTTAGAAATTTCCAAAGCAATGTAGAAAGCTTGAAAAAGTGGTGTGACATACTTAAAACTCTAACTTAAAAAGTTAACTTCAATCCATAATTTTATACCTACCCAAACTATCAAACAAATATGAGGTATAGCATAAAAATATTTTAATACGTGCAAAGTCTCAAAAAATTTTCATCACTCATACCATCTCTGGGAAAGATCTTAGGGGGAAGAAACCACCAGAGGAATAATTAAACCAAGAAAGAGAAAGACATGTGATCCAGGAAACGGGTTCAAAAAAAAAAGAGAGAGAGAAAGAAGTGATAATAGAAAGTCTTGGTTTGACATCTATGCATGAGACTAGGAAAGCGGCCAATCAGCCCTGGGGCAAGAGGAATGTCTCCAGTTGTGGAACTCCTATATCATATGACATGTCTGGCAAAATTGTCAGGGAGTTGGGGAAGAATTATTCATAGATGGAAAATAATCCAATTATATAAACAAAGCAATTATTAACTCCAGGAAACACAAAAATTTTTTATAAGAACTGTTAATGTAGTATGTCCTGTGGCTCAGCTGTAACAATATTTACCTAGTCATACTTAGGTAAATATAATGTAAATGATTTTCATTTTTTTAATTGTGATGACATTGTGTTGGGAATAAGAGAGAAAAGAGGGTCTAGCATATGTGAGCAATAGCCAAAGAGACTTAAACCATATTTATAGTAAAAACCAACAGATAGTAAAGGAAAGCTTATATAATTATGAAAAAAATAGTTTAAGCACATTAACTAGAAATACAAGTAACAGGAAAAAGCCCAACTAAAATAGTTTCAAGTAGTTACTTATAGGGAGGGGAACTAAAGGATTGGGAAAGTGGGCTGCTGTTTTTCTTTATTAATCTAAAGCAGAGGTCAGCAAGCTATGGTCCATGAGCCAGGTTCAGCAGACTGCCTATTTTTGTAAATAATGTTTTATTGGATTACAGCCATGTCCACTTGTTTATGGATTATCTGTGGTTGCTTTTGTCTCACAAGAAATCGGTACAAAAACCGAGTGGAGTATTTGTGACAGAGACTACATGGCCTACAAGCTAAATTATTTACTTTCTGGCCCGTTACAGAAGAAATTTGCCAACCTCACATCTAGAGCAGTGGTTCTCAAATGTTAGCTGCATCAGAATCATCCAGAGGGCTTCTTAGAACACAGATTGCTGGGCTACCTCAGACTCTGATTCGTTTGATCTTGGGCCTGGGGAATCTGTGTTTCTAACAAGTTTCCAGGTGATGGTGAGACAGCTGGTTTAGGGACAGAGCTCTGAGAATCACTGGTTTAAAGGGAACTACTTTTTTTTAAAAATCATATGTAAGTATCATGTTTATAAAACAAATGTTAAATGTTTAGAAGTATAAGCTTGGAAGCTTGCATGCAAATTTAAGCTAAAATAAATACAGAAACGACCTCTGGTAAATTAAATGTGACAATAAATTGAAATGTAATTAAAAAAAAAACTTTTTAATGGAATAAAAACATGAACAAATTAAACTGGAGAAAATATACTGTGTTTTATTAAAATAATATCTCACAGATGCGGGCGTAGATGTTAACCGTTCCCAGGATCCCTGTCACTGCATGAGCACATTTCATCCAACTGGGTAGTGGGTAGACCTCTCCTACTACCTTCTGTCATTCCACTATTTATCAAAGGCAGATTATTGCAGAACAATATCAACTACGCATACAGTTATGTAAAAATCCTTTCGTTTTTATTTCCTCTCAAATATTTTCAGCTCCATTTAATATCTCATAAAACATTTGTTTTCTGGACAGCACAGTCTGAGAAACTTGATTTAAAACTTGTTCCTCTTCCCTTGACCTCTTTCACAGATGATGAAACTGACACCCAGGGAGTCTCCTGAGTCCTTGGTCCCCAATTCTGTCCCCTCTTCCACTCAGCTTCCCTTTGCTTTGCTTCAGGTTGTGAAGAAAGGAACCCTGAATGAACCCAAACTCAAATCAGGCATGGAGGGGAAAAAAAAAAGCACTCCTAACACCATGAACCATCTTTTTTCGAGAAGCCTAAAACAAAGGAAATTCTCTGCTTCCAGAAATAGCCTTAATCAGTCACATATGTGAACATAGACCCAGTGACTGTTCAAACAATTTTCCTGCAACATAACAGGATTTTCCCAACACACCGATTCTTTTTTCCCTTTTGCCCTATTATCAGTTTAAGTTTTCTTTTTTATCTTTCTTTTCTTTCTTTCTTCTTCTTCTTTTTTTTTTTTCTTAAAGATCCTAGGCATGATACCAGACTTTTCAATCAGCAGGCAGGATGCTGAAAATCTGCAGTGTTTGAAAGCAAAGAGAAATGAAGGATTGTTGAGAGTAGAAATAGTCCCTGCTTGGTAAAAACAAACAAACAGCTTTAAAACTATAAGAATTGTGCCCTGCGGGGGTGGGTTTGCTGAACTGTCAGCTCTACCAGTTAATGAGGTAGTTTGTCTAATGGAGATAGAAAAGACCATTTTTAACAATGCTGGGCTTTGTGTGTGTGATTTAAAAATCAAATTGAGTGGAAATGCAGCAAATACTAAATGGTACTGTTTATTTTCTAATTAATTTGCTACAAACTACAAAATGAAAGTGTTAAATATATTAGATCGTATGTAATTTTTTAGAAGAGAAAGCAGGGAAAACATTCACCTCTCATAGTCCATTTACTTTATTTTCATCAGAGAAACAAGTTGTGGTTTGAAAGTGTGAAAAGGACATCGATATTTGGGGAGGGGCCTCACTTTGGTAGGGGGGTAAGTGTGTTACATAAGCCAACAGGGAATACTGTCTCCTTTGTAAGGGACAGTGGAGTTCTGGGGCACCTGGGACCATATGGTCTCACTGTGGATGACGTTCGTTTGTAATATTAATAGTCCAGGGACTCAAGGCCCTGGGGAGAATGTCATCAAGGTGAGGACAGCCGCTCACATCACAACAGCTTGTGGACTTTTTCCTGTAGGGTACAGCGGGGACGTGTCAGGCACTCAGTGACATAAAGGCACAGCATGGTACAGGGGAAAGCAGAGAGACAGAAGAACCAGCCAGATCTAGGTTCAGATTCTGACTAAGCCACCGGCTGACTTTGTGACATTGCAGGCTAAGTCATTTAAACTCCCTGAGACTCTGTTTTCTCACCTGGAAAATGAGGAGAATAATTGCCTTACGGGACAGCTGTAAGGGCTAGAGCTTAGAGCTCATAAGTGAAGTGCCTGACACAGAGTAAACAAAAGAAGTTATTATGGATTAGAAAATTCTAGGGTTGGGAATCAAACTGGCTAACTTCACAAACTGAGAAATCAGTAAGCCTTAATGAGTCTTTGTTCTCAGCTGTACCTGGGTCCCACCTTTGCTTCTTCTGTGACCAAAGTTTTAGTTCTAATATTTTCCTCAGACGACTATGCTGTGATTTCCTCCCTGCCCTGACCCCAGAGCCTCTTGTCTACTCCAGTGAGCTTGTTCTCAGAAGCATATCGTTTGGTGAGACAACGCATATGTGAATAGCAAACTTTGACCCGGTGTTGACTTGACACCAGGCACTCAGCTTCTCTTCATGTTACCTCATTTCCTCCCTTACTTCTCACAACTGCCCTCTGAAGTAAATTCTGTTATTATCCCCATTTTATTATAATAACTGCTATATTGAGAAGTAAGATAACTGTCCGTGGGGTGGGGCCATGATGTGAACCTAGGTGGTCTGGCTCTAGAATCATGCTCTTGACAATGACACTGTGCTGGCCCTGCGATATTGTTCTTGTTTTGTGTCACGTGGGTTTACATTCAGGGCTTCCCTTCGGTGGAGTCCAGAGTTGGGGACTTTCATTGAGTATTGATCATCGGGTCCAAAATGAGCCTGTGAAGTCTACAGTCAGCCCACTCTAGAATCAACTTCAGGCTTCTTCCATTCCCAGTCTCAAGGAGTCCTAGGTGCTAAGCATTCCTTGCATGTCCTTTGTTGGGGCAGAGTAATTTACCCCTCTCTAACAATGTGGTTTCAGTTAGGAGCTGTTAAAACTAGACACTCCATGATGCAAGGAGTCACATTAGCATCGTTTCACATTGTATATCTGTAGTGCCCACGTCAGCACTGGGCGTATAATAGTTAAGTTAGGATTCGATTGATGGGTAGATGATTGAGCAGATAGACGAAGCAGGTGTATGGATCAACAGATGGTGTTCTTACAAGAAATGTATATACTGTCAACAATAAGAAACAGATATAAAATATTTCACTGATCTTTGGCTATGTCTCTTACCTTTCATTAGGATACAGTTTTCTCCTACAGTTATATTTATCTTGTTGGGTATCTCATTCCAAAAGGGGGCTGGGTTGAAATTCCGAATTTGTTCATATAAAATATGTAACGTCTTGGAAGCACCTAGGTTAGGACAACATAAAACAATCAATTTCTCTAAAAGAAGCAAGAAAAAACATTCATTCATTCAACAAATATTTATTGTCTGTGGCCTACCTGATACCCTTATAGGAGCTTAAAACAGAGTGGTTCACAAAACAGAAAAACTCTGCCCTCCTGGTGAGTACATTCTAATGGTGGAGGCAGACGAAAACACTCACAGAAACTTAAGTGCCATAGAGAAAACTTAAGTAGGGTGAGGAATATCAAGAAAGATTACCCCAGGGTGGGCTATTTAATATTGGATAGTAAGGGCTACTTTGATATTTAATTTTGGATAGTCAGGGCTACTTTGAAATTGTATATAAGTTTTATTCTATATTAGAATATAAGAATTTAAGAAAATAAAGGTAGTGAATATAAGGGAACAGCAGGGAATTAGGAGACCTAGATTAATATCTGAGATTTTTCATATAACCTGATAAAGAAGAAAATATTTTTGACTTATGAAATTTATTTTTTTCTTACAGAATTAGCAGCTCTGGATCTTTAAAGTGATAGCACTTCCCAGCCTTAAACTGAGAAGCTGAGCAAAAAGCAGCACAGCAGAATGGGAGGCAGAGAAAACATGCTGGGAAGAAGCAAGGTCATATGTTGAACTGTTTTGCCTTTCGCCCAGAAGACAGCTCAGACTCAACCCTGGCCCTGAGTTTACCTCCCTTGCTTTGGTTCAAGACCTGAAGTGATGTGTTCCCTCCCCAGAGCACCTTTCATTGTGTGAGGCCTGAAACATGACCACCAGTAGCCACGCATGTCCCGTCCCCGCAGTGAATGGACACATGACTCACTATCCAGCCACGCCCTACCCATTACTCTTTCCACCAGTCATCGGAGGACTTTCCCTGCCTCCCCTCCATGGCCTGCATGGCCACCCTCCTCCAAGTGGATGCAGTACCCCATCGCCTGCAAGTAAGTACCACTGCAATTTGCTCTTTTCTCTCGGTTGGTTGGCTTAAGGGACGTGAGAGAACAGGAGGGTTCACATCCAAGGTGAGTTTTCATTTTGCTGGGTTTTGGTTTCTCTTGGTCTGGGATTATACTTTTAGTTCTATTGCAGAAATATCATTTGAAATGTGATAAATGGTGCATTTTAGAATTTGGTCCATTCGAAACTATGTTGTATTTTGCCCTATTTCATAAAATGTAAATATAAAGAGTAATTAGCGGATATGACCAACATTCTTGAAGAAATTGACCACTTGATAAATAATGTGAACAGTGGATTAGAAGATGATACCATAAGAATTAGTAATGATAATGCTGGATTTAACATCAGTTTTGGTTGTGAGGTCTTCTTTGAATCTCTAACTCCTCTCCTGGGTATAGGTAGTATCTTTAATTATTTAATTCATATCACATAAGCTTTTTTGAGTGTCTTTGTTCACTTTTGATTCTGTACTAAGCTGCTTCTTACCTCTGATCTTCTCTAGAATGTTGGGTATAAAGTACTATAAAATAAAAGTAGTCAGAATTCTTCAAAACTGATATGACTGACTTGTAGAAAGCATCCATATTATGTGATTTTTTTTTTTTTAAGTTCTGCCTGTTTAGGGACAAGCCGTGGTTAGCCAGTGAGCTCTCCCGCCTTTGAGAAATAGGTTGGCAGGTTTGGCACCTGGAATGAAAAAGCACATCAGGGGCGTTGAATATGCACCGAGTGGCATCAGGGGGCCAGCGCACCTTCTCCAGTCTCTCTCACAGCTCAGCAGTAGCTCTTGAGAGCTCTACCTGGTAATTCTTTCAAAGTTTACTGGTCTTCAAGGAGTTCCTCCAAGAATTGGCTTGGTACTTAAAAAATTTTTTCTCTTGACGTATTGCCTTAATTGTTTTCTTACTGTGGTCTTTGTGCCTTCACTTCTTCCTTCTACTATACTTTTAGCTCACTAGGAGCAGGGAGCTTGCTCCACCTAACTGGGATTCCTCAGCAAATGGTATTGTGCCTTCAGAAATAGTAGGCTGTTTAGATATCTGGGTGTTTGGGTAGATGGTTGGATGGACAGACAGATGGACAGAGGGATGGACAGAACTTTCCTACGGGGATGTTGATTGCAATCACAGTTACTATCATGCCTGATATATACTGACTGGTTTTCCTTCCTGGTATGACCTGATCATAATTCTTCCCTTCTGTATTTTGGATTTCTGACCAGAATGTGTGACCAATAAAGTCTTTGAAATTGCTTAATAACATTCTCCCATGCTTCTCAAGTTCAAATGGAAAGTAGATATAGCCAAAGTAGTTTCTTGGCTGTCAGGAGAAATAGAAAAAGTGCCTGTATTCAAAATACCTTGCTGACCCAAGTGCCAATGCAAACCCTGTTCACCCAACATGCAAATGATAAAATGAAGTGACTTTCAGCTAACACATGAAGCAGTCTGACTACATGATTGTTAAAGCTATTAAAATTTCACCCAGGAGTGCCTGGATCTAATTCCATAGGTCAGCCAGCCTGATGCATAGCACATTCTAATATATTTTTTTTCCTCAGATCACAAGTATATTTTGTAGATGTAGCTAAGGAATTAAGGCAATTTTATTCCCATCCTGAGTGATATAATCTTGCAGATGGCAAACCCTCAGGCAGCTATAGCTCCGAGGTCCCAGCAACTTTGGGCTACTTTGTGTACTTATTTTAAGGGACATACAGAGGATAGTAAGATCTTTATGCTGAATTAGCATCCATGAACACTTGAACACAGTTTCAATATACAAATCCCTCACCCATCTGCTTGCAGATATTTTTAGATCTAAGAATTCTATAGAGCAGTGCTTGGCAAACTACAGCTTGTGGGCCAAATCCAGCCTGCCATCTGTTTTTATAAATAAAGTTTTATTGGAACAGAGCCACACTCGTTTGTTTACATATTGCCTATGGCTACTTTCATGCTACCGTGTTAGACACCAGCTAGCCCACAGATCCTAAAGTATTTACTATCTTGCCCTTTGCAGAAAAAAATTTCTGACCCATGCCATGGAGATAAGAACATTGGGATAGGAGTCAAGTCATCCCAAATGTAACCCGGCTCCGTTCTCTAACTGGCGATGTTTGATCTTCTCATCAGTGGTTAGGCCTGTACCTGACTGAGCTGGGCTAGATCATATCTAAGGCTCCTTTCATCTCTAGATACAAGTCTACTTTTTTCATTTCAGAGTTACTAATAAAGCACAAGATGCCATCACTACCAGGTTGAACCATAATGCAATTGCCATTTTTCTAGATCAGAATTGGTCCAATATTGGCAATTTTATATGATTCAACATTTAGAAAGAGAGGTTTCACAGTTCAGGAGAGGGAGGAAAAATGATTATAGGTTTTTTTGAGGGCCTTGGGGAGAGGATGTTGAGTAAACTATACATTGAAAGGTGGCTGGAGAAGTGGCAGAAAAAGGACGAGGTACCAACAGTTCAGGCTGGAAACATCAAAATTGGCTAACTTATATCTTATTTTATTATTTCTTGCTACAGACAAAGCACATGGAAGCCTCTCAGATGAAAATCATTAAAAGAAGCCACTGTTAATGTGCAGTCTATTAGTTGGCCCTTGAACGGGGAGTTATCTTTGTCTTTGTTACAGCCTGAGGTTTAGAAAGACCAGGAAGAAGGGTAAGGTCTTAAAAGTTAAATGCAGACTTTCTCTTGGCTAAAATTAAACGTCAAGTTTTATTCATGCATTGAGGTTACTTAGGGAGGTAGCCGAATTCTATAAAATCTCAATAACTAGCAAAACACACGCTTGGGTGGAAAAACCAGCTAACCTGGAATGCGTGTTGGGGACTGACTCCATAAAGAGGGTCATATTATTGGACTATGGGATTTGCCGATGTTGCTTTCATAATCTTTACACATCCAGATTCTGCAGCTCAGCCAGAAAGAAAAAATTCTCCTACCCCTCTAACAAGGTTCTTTCAGCACCATGGAATTATAAACCCAAGAACCTTATACCTCAGAATCTAGTGAGAACAATTTCCATAGCAGCTACTGATATTACTCCCCTTCCTGACACTTCCCACCATTCACTTCTGATTCTCTGGTCAGCCTCTTCTCCAGGCCCAAAACCTGAACTCTGTACATTTACCTCTTCTTTCCTATAGTACGCATGTCCCCATTCCCACATACAAAAATGTCCTTGACCTACTGTCTCATTTACGGTCATTTAACCTCTCTGAATTTTTCTTCCATCAACTATAAACTATTTTTATGAAAAGAATAGTCTTTTAGAGTAATAGTATTCAAATCTTTTAAGGATAAAAGTGGTGTATGAATTTGGAAGAAAAGTTGTTACTAGAAAGGGGTACATTCAGATAATCTCCAGGGCCTGTGGCAGGTGAGGATTCTATATGTCACAGTTCTGATTTTCTCCTGGTCCTCATGCCCTTTGCAGCCAAACAGCCCATCTTTCCTTGGTGAGTGCCGCTGGTGGACCCAGTTCTGCAGCATGGAGCACTTGGCCATTGGTCTGACCATTTTTGACCACTCACAATTCTGAGGGAAAGATGTGGCCAACTTTTCAGAAATTCTGCTCTCCAGAACTTTCTAACGTAAAGGAAAATAAATATTTGCAGGGAAGAAGTGGACTTAAAACATATTCTTTGTGTTCGTGGCCTTGTCTTTGTATTCTGACTTAAATCTTTACATTGTGGAGTTCTCTGTGAGGTTAGAAATCTGGAGCCATATAAGAAAAGAGGGAGTGAAGATAAGTAATAAGAAAAACTGGCATGTATTGAGCACCACTGTATAATCCACCAAGCATTTAATGTATACCATGCTTAATCTTTTTTTAATAGCTTCCTGATACCGCTTCCAGGCCATTAGCGACAGTCCCATTTTGCAGATGAAGACTGTGAGGCTTAGAAAAAGTAAAGAGCTAACACAGCTGGTTAGTGTTGGCACCAGATTCCAAGGCCAAATCTTGGGGCCCCTAAGTGAATGTCTTTCCCAGTGTGTTGGGTAAAGAGGCCAGCTTAACCCCTCAAATAATCCCACGACTCCTCCATGGTTACCTCTTTCCCATGATGCTTCAGGGAGTCTTGGGAGATGAAGGACGTTTAAAGGAATTCACAAGCTCTTTAGTTCCACCCACTACTGTGGAAGCAGCTATCGGTTTTCATCCACATGAGGAATTGAGGGTGGGCCCCATTGTCAGGAAGTCACTGTGGATGCCTCTGCTCAGCTCTGTCCCACAGGCAGAGATCCTGTCATCTCCAGGCAAGCATGACTCCCAACAGGAGGAAAGCCTGATATACTATGCCAGGGAGCGCTCAAAATTTAATGTTCCAGAGCTCTCTGAAAATTGGACAACTGTCCGTCTGTCTCTCTTTATGTTCCTTTCATGGCTGCTTGTTCTGTTTTATTGCCACACATGTGCTTTTTTATAGGTTGTTGTAAGCTGGAAAATATTATTAACAGTGTTGGCTTCAGAGACTCTCTCAAAATGATCTCCGTTTAACTCCACAATCTTAAAATGAGAGTTCTTTTCCCTGCTTCTTTAATGATCAGAAAGTGCTCTCCTGTCAAAATCACAAAATAGGGTATTCACTTAAAAAAAAAAAAAAAAACCAGCCTTTGGCAGAGACAGACTGTGAGTCTCAGAGTTACCAATGACAGGACATAAATGGGGTATTATTTCTATATCTCGTCTTAAGCTAAGAGAAGCCATGTTCATGCAGCTTGTCTGAAGCAGAGTGTGTGGCTAGATTGGAATTCCATATTGCTTGTTAAAGACAACTGGCCCGTAGGTGTTGATCATGTTTTGAATTTGTGCAGAATAATGGTAACTAAAACCAACTGGTTAATTCCTATTATCCAGCACCCTTTGCCCTGTAACCTTTTCTTCTTTCTGCTGTAAGTTATATTTGTCCTTAAGCATACACAATGACCCCACTGGACAGGGATCATCTCTAGTTTTAAGATGTCTGGGGCTTAGCATGTTGCTGGGATTAGTGAATGCCAGATATAATAGTATGGTCCACATGCATGTATTCTTCACTTTTTTTTTTTAAGCCAGATAAAAATAAGTTAAAGAAACTTGTTAGGAATTTGAGTAAACTAAGTCTAACAATTTTGCTCATTTTATCTGCCTTTGGTCATTGAGTATCTCTGAATTGCTGAGGCTTAGGGAGGTCAAAGACTTTTACTTGAATGTTTTAGAAAAAGTTTATGTTTTTGGCATGATCGAACACTTTCGGTGGTCTTGCAGAGGCCTGCGGCCACAGATTCACTTTGCAAGAGTCTTTCCCTTAAAGGTGGACAGGTATTGATTACTTGAAGGCAGTACCTCTCTTCCCCAATAATAAAGGAATCTTTGTGTCTTTTTTTTTTGATGTCTTTACAATTTCCCCAGACTCTGGTCGAGTACAACATGTAATCCTTTGAATAGTTCTAATGAGGAGCTGGGTTCATTCTGTTTGTTGAACTTTACCCCAAAGGGATCAAGAATATGTGAACATGAGTTAGAAACAGAAAGATTATTGTTCAATTTCATCAAATTAACTACAATGCCCAAAGGAGAATCTCAACTCTGGAAGTGCGTTCTTGAATAGAAATAGGCTTTCAGTCTACAGAGGCGATTATAAAACAGGAATGGATTTTCCTCTGACTTACTTCTGCCAATGATTATTCCTAGGGAGAGCATGAATGAAAGAATATTAAAAAAAAAAAAAAAGGAGAAAAGAGAGAGGTTTGTGGTTTAGACTTAATATTAGATTCCTTTTGATATTCTCTTTATCAGATAGTTAAACAGAGACATTTTAAAAGAGCATTTTCGACCTTAGGAAGATTGAACCTCTGAAAATTAAAATCACCATAATAGCTCTGAGTTGGCTATGAGATATGAGACTTTCCATGTGTTCCAAATTTCTGTCTTGATGAATTCATCAATCTACAGCTCCTGTACAATTCAGATGAACTATTTTGGTCCTAATGATGAAAAACTCATTCATATAACCTTGAGTGATAGGAGATTAACCTCCATACAAGGTAGATGAATGCGAGGACAGGTAAAATTGTCACCAGATGGCTGCCCTCTGGGCCATCTTCAGGATGTGTCTCAAGCAGTACCACAGAAGCTCTGGTGATTTATGCTGTGTCATCAAAGTGATACAGCCCTCTATTCTATCTTATATCTCTATTTTCTATTTTGGCTCCCTCCAACATTTGAAGGGTTTTTCAGAGAGAGAGAGAGAGGGAGGGGGAGGGAGAGAAGGAGGGTAGAGGGAGTGTAGGAAGGAAGGAAAAAAGGAAAGAAGAAAGGAGGAAAAGAGACAGGAGGAAGACACTGACACTGCTATGTGATCTCCACGCCACCACCAAGAACTTGACGCCACCAGACCAACCAATGGCCAGTGGTACTATCAGCGCTCTTGCTTTTTTTACTTTGCCATGAGAATAAGAATGAAAAGAGCTGTCATTTATTTAGTGTGCTACCTACATTACCTCTATCTACCATCTGGAAAAGAGAAATAGAGAAAGACTGAGATAACCAACTTTCCTAAGGTTGCTCAGACAAATATGATGGGACTGAGTTTCAATTCTTCTTGCTCTGACTAGTCATCTTCTCACACCTCCATGTTAGTTGTGGATGTTGAGGTGGTGCAAAGGTTTTTAAAACACTCCATTTTTCTTTAAGGATCTTGCACTCCTTTGGGGAAATCATAATCACCTAAAATCATTTGGATCTAAAACTCTGATTGTGGGCGCCTGGGTGGCTCAGTTGGTTAAGCGACTGCCTTCGGCTCAGGTCATGATCCTGGAGTCCCTGGATCGAGTCCCGCATCGGGCTCCCTGCTCGGCGGGGAGTCTGCTTCTCCCTCTGACCCTCCCCCCTCTCATGTGCTCTCTCTCTCTCTCACTCTCTCATTCTCTCTGTCTCAAATAAATAAATAAAATCTTTAAAAAAAATAAAAATAAAAAATAAAACTCTGATTGTTCTCTACTGTCTAAGGCCTTGATTTTATAAAGCTTGCAACACCCCCTCCCCACCATGTACCCGCTGTGCGTATGTTAGTTTACTATACATGTCCTGTTCTGCTGCCTTTGGTTGTTTTCCTAGCTTTCCCTCCTCCACTCATCCGTTCTCCTGATGCCTGGCATACAGTGGCAACTCATTTAAGGTTGGTAGAATGGCCAAATCAATGGTTCTTGCTGATGGGGGATTTTGACAATTTGCAGATATGCTTTTGGATGTCACATTGATTGGCAGCACTCTAGGCATTTAGGGGGCGGGGGATAGGAGGCTGAATGTCTTGCACTGTGCACCATAGTTGCAAATAATAAAGAATTACTTCGTAATCTCATTGCCTTCCCACTGTCCCACCAGACATTCATGTTAAGAACACTCCTCCAAAATAAATTATAATCAACTGAATTTACCCATAACTCCATTTTACATATAAATGCAAAATATTATGTGCTTTTATTATACCGTGAATTATTTAGAACTATAATTGCTGTGTAGATGGAGAGTAGGCAGATCTTTATTTTGTTTGGAATGTTTCTAAGAGTCATTTACAATTTCAGATAATCATGTCACTGATGACAGGGTATGCTTCATAATTGACTTACCAATACCACATGTTTTTATAAATCTGCATTTGTAGGTAAAATATTCACTGTAATTCTGTATGTGGGGGCAAGGATCTGACCGCTTCTTTATGCCTGAGCATTTGTACATTGAAATAACTATTATTTTAAGTTACTTTCTTTGAATTCATCCTTGATATTGCAATCAGGGCCATATATTGATTTCTTTGAAATTATATGTGTAGGTAGGCTATGTTATCTATGACTTTCATTTTGAGATAGTAAAGCAGATGTTATAAAATATGTTACTAAAAGAAGCAGTACATTCAATATCTTGAAGATTGCTGGAATGAGTGGATGGATGGATGGATGAATACATGAATGAATGAGTGAAGAATAATGAATAGGGCCAGCTAAGCCACTTAGAACATATATGTTCTAGCTGTTGAAAGGAAGTTTATAAGGGATATGGACAGAGAAATCTTTGTAAAACCAAATCTGATGATTATGTCAGGCATGGGGCAGTGGCACTGGGAAAAGCCATATACAGAAGACCTGTGGACAATAGGAAAGTGTTTCATGTTCCCCATCTTGGAAGGCATATGGTGTCGGCAGAGAACCATCCAGTCCTTGCCCGATTTCTTGATGTGTGAACAGTGTCTCCAAGGTATACAAAAGGGAATCAAATGTATTTTTATTCGTGAATTTACTCTTCCAATATTTATTTGACACATACGTGTTAGGTATTGGAGTGGGCACCTTAGAGTGTCTCTGATGGTTTGCTGGGTAAATTTATCGGAGTAATCAGTTCTTACTTGTATGTCATGTCAGAGTCTACCTCCAGAAAATGCTTGACATCACTCATCATCAGGGAAATGCAAATCAAAACAACAATGAACTATCACCTCACACCTGTCAGAATGGCTAAAGTAAAAAACACAAGAAATAACAAGGATCAGTGAGGACGTGGAGAAAAAGAAACCCTTGTGCAGTGTTGGTGGGAATGCAAACTGGTGCAGCCACACTGTGGAAAACAGTGTGGAGGTTCCTCACAAAAAATAAAAATAGAATTACACTATTATCCAGTAATTCTACTACGGGGTACTTATCAAAGGAAATGAAAACACTAATTTGGAAAGATATATGCCCCATTATGTTTATTGCAGCATTATTTACAATAGCCAAGATATGGAAGCAACCCAGTGTCCACCTACACATGAATGGATAAAGATGTAGTGTATATGCATGTGCACTCGCGCTCTCTCTCTCTCTCTCTCTCTCTCACACATACACACACACACACACACACACACACAGGACTATTATTCGGCCATAAAAAAGAATGACATCTTGTCATTAGCAACAAAATGAATAGATCTAGAGAGTATAATACAACTGAAATAAATCAGAGAAAGACAGATATCATGATTTCACTCATATGTGGAATTTAAAAAACAAACAAACAAAGACCAAAAAACAGACTCCTAAATATAGAGAACAAACTGGTGGTTGTTAGAAAGTGGGTGGGATGGATGAAAAAGGTGAATGGGGTTAAGAATACACTTATTGTGATGAGCACACAGTAATATACAGAATTTTCAAATCATTATATTGTGTTATATAATCATTATTCTGTACACATAAAACTAATGTAACACTGTATTCATTACACTTGAATTAAAAAGATTCTACTTCCAATGATACATCATTTTAGGATTTATCAAGACAAACTTACAGAACTGCTATAGATTGAATTTGCATATCCCAAAAGATGTTGAAGTCTTAACCTCCAGTATGCATGAATGTAACTTTACTTAGAATCTCAGATGATCAAGTTAAGATGAAGTCATTAGGGTAGGGCCTGATCCAATATGACTGTGCCCTTATGAAAAGGGGAAATTTGGACACAGAAACAGAGATAAAGGGAGAGTGCCCTGTAAAGGCGGGAGTTACGCTTCCACATTACAAGGAACGCTAAAGATTGCCAGCAAATGAGCAGAAACTGGGGGAGTGGCATGGAACAGATTTTTCACCACAGTCCTTAGAAGGAAGCAAGCCTGCCTGCACCTTGGTTTGGGACTTCTGATATCCAGAGCTATTTGTGGTACTTTGTCATAGCAGTCCTAGGAAACTAATATGGACTCTAATTTGAAACTCTACCTTCCTACCATTGAGGAAGGAAAACACTGCTTTCGATCTTGCCCCCCTCTGAAAGTATCTAGTAATTTAGCTATTTTCTCATAATTTTATGCTCACAATGATTGACTTTTTCTGCATTATGTGGCTGCTTTGGCTTGGACTAATGAATAATATTTCAGGATAGTGGTTTGTTGTTGTTTTTTTCCTTCATAGCCAATCTCCCTTGATTCTGGTGGCTATAAGTCCATGATCATGAATCACAATGGTCACAGTTTTTTTTTTTTAAGATTTTTATTTTTATTTATTCATGAGAGACAGAGAGAGAGGCAGAGGGAGAAGCAGGCTCCCAAGGAGCAGGGAGCCCGATGTGGGACTCGATCCCAGGACCCTGGGATCATGACCTGAGCCGAAGGCAGATGCTTAACCATCTGAGCCACCCAGGTGCCCCACAATTTTTTTTTTAAAGATTTTATTTATTTATTTGACAGAGACACAGCGAGAGAGGGAACAGAGGAAGTGGGAGAGGGAGAAGCAGGCTTTCCTGCTGAGCAGGGAGCCCGATGCGGGCTTTCTACCCCCTTTCTTGACCTTCACATGTCTTCTTTAATCTGTTTTGCTCTTAATTTTAAACCCTTTGCCTCATGACTCTACAGGGTTACTCATCACTATAATATTGGAACCTGTGGAATCCTCCAGAAGAGTCATTCATTATTACAAATTCATATTTCAAGTTGCAGTCACTGAGGGTTTGTTGGTGGCAGTGATCTTACTATAATTATTGGTTGTTCATTATCTCAAACATCATGTTATTGGTTCATCCAGCAGCCCTGGGCACTCTGGCACTCTTCCTTCAATCCTGTGCTCTTCTCTTTTATACTTAGACCTAGTTTTGTCTTCTGTTAGTTCTTTCTGTGTCCTGGTCTTTACATCTACCCCCATTAATTCTCCATATCTGGGGTTTTTTAGTTACTTATAGCCAAAAGCCTTTGAAAATATTTTGGAAGCCACCTAAGATTGTACCACGTATAAGCTTCAGGATTCTGGGCCTCATGAAATCCTTCCCTGGTTAACTTTGCCTTTTGTAAAGTGGGTGCCTGGGCCACTGTCTTCTTCTCTAATAAGATAAATTTAATAATATGAAAATCTGCAGATATAGGGCTCCTTTTTGTTCAGTTTGTTAAAAATCTCAGAAAGCCATTGTGTTGATGAAAATGACCCCTTCCCAAGGAGAGTGCATATTGTTCATTTAGTGTTGAGATATTTTGCCAAATGCCCATGTTTTGCAAATATTTGGATGAAACGAAATTTCTAGGGAGTTCTGGAATGAAGGACAGGGGTCATCTGTGATCCTGTGGGCACTAATGACAGCAGTAAATTATGTAGCCATTATTTTGTGGTGAGTTGCAAAATGTCATGCTATTAAGAGGTACTGCTCCCATGTTCCCCTTAACCTCGGGGAGCGTACAGGCAAAGATAACCATACTAATTAGGAGAGGTTCATCCTGTTGAACCAAAAATGATGTTCATGGAGATAATTTGGGGGGGGGTCTAAAAATGGGGCAAGACAGGTTGCTATTTTCAGCCCCCAAGCTGAAAATAGTTTTTAGCCTCTGTGTACTTCAGTTTCCTCACCTGTGAAATGAGGGCAATAAGGGTACCTTCAAGGGGTCATGATGAGATGGCCATTAGTTGATGCATGTAAGTGTCTACCAATGCTGTCCTGCTACTGGTGCTTATGCTGTTGATAACAGAGTAAAAAGCATATTAATAGTAGCAGTCCTTGTTGTTACCTGTGCTCTGCGCTCAGAATCTGGCCGCTCAGAAGCAAACACCGATGTTGTCATAGGACTGACATTCTCACACTCACTTCCAAAATGTAAAGGTTCTCCACGCATGGGTACTTTCTCGTATTTCTTAGAAGTCCGTATTAGGCATATGGAAGTTTTCACTTCCCAGAGTTTGTACCCTGCCAAGATTTTCCTTTAAGCCAGAATTCGCCAGGAAGTGATCTTACACTTGGGTATTCGAAAGGACTCGCTTGCATGAGTAACTGTGGCCTGCTGAATAATTTTTTATTGATCACAAAGAGGCCACATCCAGGAAATACACGTGTATTTGAGGTTCTCTTTCACAGACGAGCTCCTCTCAGAGTCGGAAAACTTAGGCAAGAGCTGAACCTTCCTGTCCTTTCTGCAGGTCACTTTGTCTCTATAAACCATCTCTAATAATGCTTGATTGAATTTTAGCGATGTGTATAATAATGTACATTTCTCAAGCATTATGGTTTTGCTTCTACTAATACCAAGCTACTCTAATATTGTTTAATGGTTGTGAAGTTGGCCAATCCAAAGAAAGATACTTAAAGAAAAAAGTTGTCTTGACATTTCATACAAGTGAATTGCACTTTAATGATGACCACATGGTTAAAAAGAAAGCTACCTTTCAGCACACTTAGTAAACCTCTTTTATCAGAATGGCTTAAAGGAATATTTGACAAAACAGGGATTAGGGATTTCCATGAGTTCTAATGGAAATCTCTGAAATATGAAGTGGTTTCACATCATCCTTGACTGTTGTTCTGACCTCCTATAGGCAATTTTGGGATTTCTTCCTTCTTCCACAAAAAATCTTATTCCAGAACCAAAGCCAAAATAAATCAAAGGAGGCATGTAGCCCTATTGATAATACTGTTTTGTTCAGTTCTGACTCCCCTAATGGGTTAAGTATATGTATATTGCTGCAAAGGTTAACCTGTTCTTTAGTACTTGCCACAATTTCTTGATCCCTGCTTTGAGGACAGAAAGCAGTGATATGTGTCTGGTATTGGGCAAACAGAGAAGTATTATGGAATATACAGAAAAAGACAGGGCTTGACACCAGGAATCCACCACTCCCACTGCAAACACAATGGGCAAAGACAGAACGTAAGGAATATGTGAAGAACTTGTACAACCAGAAGAAAAAGACAAATGATTCAAACCAGAAATATACGATAGATTTCATTCTACTCAAAAAGAATTCAAACATACCATATCAACTTCACAGTAGTAACTGAGGAAATATAATTTAAGACCACATGCATACAAGTTACACGAATTAAGTGTGGTGACAATACCAAGTGTGGAGAGAATGTCAGGCAACAGATACTCTGAGATACATTGCTGGTGAGAGTCTAAATTAATGTCATCATCTTAGAAATGGCTCACATTATCCTATAAAATTGAATATTCAGATTTCCTTCTATTAATTTGTCTTCTAGGTAAAGTATCCTAGAAAAACTCTAATATAAATACCAGGAATTTATGTATTTATGTCTAAGAAACATAAATAGCACTGTTTGTGAATTGTAAAAAAATTAGTTACCAACCAAATATTTATGAACAGACGAAGGCAAAAATAAATGGCAGCATAGTCACTAAATTCAGTAATACCCATCACTGAAAATGAAGTTATAGACAACATGGATAGACCATAGAAACATAGTGTTGAGTTGAACAAGTTTTTTGGCTATATATAGGATGGTAATATTTTTTATAAATTCAAGAGAAGTGTTGTTTAGAGAAATATATGTAATGAAACTGTACATTAAGGAGTCAAGGGAATGATAAAGATCAAATTCAAGGTACTAGATATCTCCTAGAGGTTAGACAGAATAGGTAAGTGGATGGGACAGAGAAGGAGCACATGGGTGCCCACAGCAGAAGTGATAGAGTTCTAACTGTTAAATATTTATTAGTATGTTTTATACCACATGCACACATGTTAGGTTTATTTTTATAGTTATTAAGTGTACATTAAAAAGACAAACTATGATTATATCTCTTATGTGCTAGAACCAGAAGACAGGAAGAGTAGAGAAACATGGCAGTAGCCTGAAACTGAAAATTCACATTCTGGAAAAACAGGCAAATGGACAGCGAAAATATATTTTTTTTAAATTTCAGTCTTAAAAGTAATTGTACAAATGCAAATTTAAAAGCGAAATGCAAATTAAGGTTTTATTTCTCACTTAGGAGAAGGCAAGGATTTAAAAGAACGATCCCATTGTCATTCAGGCTACAGAGAAAAATGCACACTCAGGGCAGCCTTGATGGGGAGAATGAAAATTGATACATCCTTTCTATGGAATAATTTTACAGTAAATGACAGGGCCTTAAAATATTCATACTGATGGCTTTGCATTTTTGCTCCTGTGAATTTATTTGTGAGAAGTAAATGTTTTCGCGTCCTTGGGAAAACAGATAGTAGCACAGACCTGTTTATTTTAAAAAAAAAAGAAAAAAACCTAGAGACAACCTTCCTTGCTAATAAAAGATGACTGATTAAAATAATAAGCAGACCTTTAAAATTTTGATGGAGAAACGAATATATTGACATGAAAATGCTCAGTGGAAAACACAAGTTACAGAACTTACAGAACAGTAAAAGTTTTAACTATTAAGAATTAGGTATTCAGAATACTTAATATTCTTTATTTTAGCAGATATATATTGTATACTTAGGGGGGTGTTTTCTGGGTTTAGGACAGAGACTGGGGAGCATATTCATAGTTTTTATTTCTGGGTCATGGGATTATCCACAGTGTTCTTTCTTGTCTTTATTCAGGGATCATGCGCACCCTCAACACCTCACTGCTCAGTGCTTGGCCCATAGTAGACACTCACTAAATGTCTGTTGTGGGAATGAATGCATTAAATAATAGCTTGTGGGGTGCCTGGGTGGCTCAGTCGTTAAGCGCCTGCCTTCGGCTCAGGTCATGATCCCGGGGTCCTGGGATCAAGCCCCGCGTCGGGCTCCCTGCTCCGCGGGAAGCCTGCTTCTCCCTCTCCCGCTCCCCCTGCTTGTGTTCCCGCTCTCGCTATCTCTCTCTCTGTCAAATAGATAAATACAATCTTTAAAAAAAAATAAATAAATAAATAAACAAACAAATAAATAATAGCTTGTGGAGTTAACTAAAATGAAAGAAGGGACACTTTTCATTGTGTTAATTCCGTTATATTTAACTGAAACAAGTATCCTACCTACATCAGTATCCTTGTATTCAAGGTGTCCCCTTAAAGGTGTTCACGCCTGAGTCCATTTCATGTGCAAGGAATTAACCTTTCAGGGGGACATTTGCATTTTGGAATAGTAACTTTTAAGCTAAGGTCCTGACTTCAAAGTGGTAGAGGCTTGGCAGGGGTAGAATTTCCAAGGAAATATTTTAGAGTACGGAATTTATTCTCTGAGCTCTTGAAAGATATGGTGCATGTACTCCACCCATGCCCAAGGCCTCTTCTGCGCTAATAGACTCTAGATAGATTCAAATGTTATTAGCCTTACTATGTATAAAAATCATAATTACCACCTATGAGGAGCTATATGTGTTATATCATTTTTTTCCCACAACAAATAGGTGACTATGTTTTAATTAACTCATTTATATCCTATTTTATTTGGGGAAAAAATTTTTATGACGACTTAGAAAAATTATATGTATAACTTCTAAAAATTATAAAGGAGTATATTTGGGGAAAGAGAAAATAAATATTAGGAAAATGGGTTGAAACCAACTTGAGGCCAGTGCATTAAAATGCGTCCTATGAGGGAAATAATAAACGTTGCTCAGATGACCTAAAAACCTATCCCAAGAAGAGGCTCCCCACAGTCATATAGTTGATAGGGTTCATAAAATGAAGTCACCTAGCCATCTAGAGAAGCACATCCCAAAGACACAGTAAATCCAACCCTGTTTATGTGTGTTTGTGTTTTTAATAACATCCCTCAGTGTAGGCCAAATTAATCATTCCAAAGCTCAGTCAGGGAAAGCAGGTCCCTGCGGGGATCCCAAACAATGTCTACAGGTACATCGCTCTCTCACAATCCGAACTTAATCCAAAAATAAATACTAGAGTGTCAAGATAAATAAATGGGCTTCATAGCCTTCAGGCAGTTTTCTATAAAAACTATTTTCCTCGGCCGAGGACTTTTGTGAGCATTGAGAAGCCATGAATTTGAGGTTATACTCCCTTGACAAGGACCAAGGAGCCAAAGGCCTGCCCCACCCCTAGGAACAGGGTTTTCCCTCACAGAACAATTTTGAATCCACGCCAAAGGGCACCAGATCATGGAAAATGTAGAGCAGCACATTTAAAAGCATAGACTTTGAAGTCAGAAAAACCTGCATGTGACCCAGCTGTATGACTTTTGGATAAATCATCTCCCCTCTGACTGGCCTCTTGGCATTGCTGGCCCAAATCTTATCTGCCTGGAAGTAGGGCCAGCATTAGGACTGAGTGAAAGAATGCTTGGAGGTTCCCTGCGTAGAGCTTCAGTTAGGCCTGATTTGTCCATCAGCGTGGGGTATTTATAAGGAGGCAGGGATTTGTGAGAAGAGGAGGAATGTGAAGTACTTGAAGAGAAAGTAAAAATGGAAAATAGTAATATCGAGAGCGAAGACTCTTTTGTCATGCAAGGACAGCTACCTCAGCAGAAGCAACTGGATCCAAGGATGCATTTTCCTCCATTGGTTTTATTTTCTTGGGCCACTGGAAGGAATAGTCTATGAACACACTCCCATGCGCGTTGGCCCTCCCCACCCAGCCACATCCCCCAGATGCACACTTTCAACCCTGACAGGAGGAGACATTTTATGTGTCCAAACATTGAAGCCTTTTGTGTGTGTGGTCATTGAGGTCCTGATATGTGCAGTAATATGTTGTTTTTATTTGGGGGGAAATATGAAGTATTCCCTAATCCTATTGTGGACTTGCATTGCAGAGCCCAGCAGGAGACATTTAACTGGCAAGTTCTCTCTGAGGTCACAGGGTGCCACATTTTTTTCATGGAAACCTTCAACTGCTCAACTAAAGAATGTGTTTCTTTAACAGGCAAATGAAAAAGAGACTGCTGGGTGATTCCTTGAGGTATGCTTAATTAATTCCAATCTATTAATGATGGCAATTTTCTAGTTTCAGATGATAAATGGCAGCTCTTTCTAAAAGGCATCTTGAAGAGAAAGGATCTCCCCATCCCCAGATTTTTTTTTTTCTTTGTCCTTGGCTACTTCTGTCGCTTTCTGCTCAGAAAGAGCTCACATCAGTAATAGTCATAAATGATTTACAAAAGTAATTCCTGTCTAATCACTTGGGACTTGGAGGTTTTACGATGTTGCCAGATGTGCCATCAAAAAAAAAAAAAAATCATCCGGTTCAGAGACTTGTGATAAATCGAGTCAGAATCCATTAATTCCCTGAAGACAACTGGTTGGTTTGCATGGATTTGTGTTGGGGCTTTGCCCATCTTCTTCCTCTTCTCTTTATCCCTGTGTTCAAGTGCAGAGAAGACAAAAAGAATTCTGTAAATACAAAGCTCATGAGAGGTGGTTAGCATTTATTAAAGACCCTAGCACAACTTTTATGTTTTTCTCATGTGGGAAGAGGACATTTAGTCCAAAGGGTGGGAGGGGAAAATGTGAAAAGCTCCGGGGGATCCTATTTCTCACATAGACTCTGTCTGTCACTCACAGTGCTGGTGTTTCGAATATTCTCCTCTTTTGAATGAAAGTTCCCCTCCGAATTCATCTTTACTTCCTCTGGACCCTCACCACATGAGTGTTCTATCTCTAATAAAGAATTTTTGTTATTCCACCTTATAAGTGGTTAGCGGTTTAAACGTTTTTCCCTCCCATGAAATTGTCATCTTGTTGAGTGCAAGTCCCACATTTTCTCCAACTACACTTCAGATGATGTCTTTCACCAGGGGGAGTCTAACTAATTTTGGTGAGTGAAGGAAAGAATCCCCAAATGGATGACTGAATTTTCGTCCTAAAGCACATGGGGGAATAAATGGAAAGATCCATATTGAGCTTTTTAAACCACTTTGTTGGATTGCACACAGTAACTAAGCTGGGCAGTGGAAGACTTTAAATCAGTTTATACCATCTACCCAAGGACTTGAAATGGTACCTTCCCAACCAGGAATTCTGCATTCCTAAATTACAGGCTCTCAGTGGAGATTAAATTATTTGTAATCCAATGTAACAAGGCACAGTAGTGTGCTTTGATGACAACTCTTTAGGGAAAAAGTTCCCCATGTTGTCTCCGCTTACAAAGTCAAGGAATGTGGCAAATTTGCTGATGTATAGGTTTTCTTTTAATGTAAACACAGGCAAGGAAGGGGGCGGGGAATGTGGAGTCTTTTGGGGGAAGAGACTGAGTGTTGACATAATTCAGAGTCTGGAGGTGCTTATTTAAACAGCTTTGCAGAAGTGCACCAATGACTAAGAGCTTTGAGTGTTCAAAATCTAATATTTACATAATTGTTCATCTTTGGCTCTTCTAGGACATAAAGGTAGTATTTTTTGCCCAGAGCCTGTAAATATCAGGATAGGAGTCAGAGACCTTCTTGATAACATTCTGTCAATACAACTAAATAACCTCTCATAGTTGAATAATTTATAGATCAAACAGAGGGAAGCGCTGTAGCCTCCTGGGGCCCCTCATGAGCTGATTATTCTCCAGATTTCCTGCTACCCTTTTAAACAATTTTGATGGGTAGAAACGAATGTAATTGCTTTAAAACTATTAGTCAATCATATTGGGGAGTTAGCTGTGTTTTCAAGGACTAAATTTACAATGAAGATAGACATTAGCCACTACAACTTGGATAACTTTCTCACGTTAATTATTAGATACTCTAGCCTGTAATTTATTTTAGTGCATGTGTTTACTGAATAGAGATAGCTCATCAATGTCCCAATATTGGGACATCAGAATATATCAGAGTATAATCTTATCTAAAGTGTAACTCTAGAAAGTTAAACTATATTTTCCTCACTTTTAGTTTGGTTTTGGTCCATATGCATACACGGTTTTGTATCGTTGTAGTCATGAAGCAAAGACAATTTTTGATTATGGTTCTATTTTTCTTTCTGGTACAAACGCATGCTGTTGCTTATTACTCCGTTGAATGTTGTTGAGGATATTGCTTGCTATATTCAACAATGTTGTCTTTATGAGCCATTATAGGGGAAACATCTTTTCTGTTTTCAATCATACA
Organism: Neomonachus schauinslandi; assembly: GCF_002201575.2. NCBI lineage: Eukaryota > Metazoa > Chordata > Mammalia > Carnivora > Phocidae > Neomonachus > Neomonachus schauinslandi. The sequence goes on from NC_058403.1 coordinate 137,672,036, forward strand.
GTCATGTTTCTAGTGAGGAAAAAAAAAAAATCATTGTATGCCCATGGAGACTCATTTGATGATCACATCTCCCTTTTGGTACTGCTTCCTGGAAGGCTTAGAGTCACTTTTGTAGTTCACTTTTTTTTTTTTTTTTAAGATTTTATTTATTTATTTGTCAGAGAAACCACAAGCAGGGGGAGCGGCCGGCAGAGGGAGAAGCAGGCTCCCCGCTGAGCAAGGAGCCCAATGGTGGACTCAATCCCAGGACCCAGGGATCATGACCTGAGCAGAAGGCAGATGCTTAACCAACTAAGCCACCCAGGCGTCCCGTGTAGTTCACTTTAAATATAGGACTAATGGTGAACATTTTCCAGATTTCCTGCCCTTGTGCATTACATTTTTCTCTCTCATCCAGTTCACTCTGTTCAACCAGTTTTCTGTTTTAGTTCAGTTCGTTTTATGTATGTTATATAAAGCACTTAAAATTCTTTTTACAGAAATTTTCCTTTTATTATAATATGTGCTTCATAATTATTGTTTTAGTTTCTGTATGACATTCTATGGAGTGGAGGTAAATTATTATATACTCTTTAACATTTAAGTGGTTTCTATTTTTTTCTACTGATGCAGAAAATAATAACTCTCACATCCAAGTTTTTTCTTATGTCCATTTTTTTTAAAGATTTTATTTATGGGGGGGATGTGTGCACACAAGCAGGGGGAGGGGCAGAGGGAGAGAGAGAGAATCTCAAGCCGACTCCATGCTGAGCACAGAGCCTGACAAGGGGCTCGGTCCACAACCCCAAGATCATGACCAGAGCCGAAATCAAGAGTCAGTCAGCCACCGAGGTGCTCCTTCTTATGTCCATTTTAAAAAATCATTTTCTTTGGATAGATTTTCAAGAATGAAATAGCTTATTCAAAAATTTTGCTCTGGCAACCAACTTCAGTCTAATTTTGGCCTTTTTTGAAAGTAGGTAGGAGGATTAATCCATGATAAATCTGAATTTATAGGTAGACTAAAGGATGTAATTATTGCTGAAAATTTACTTTTTACTGGAAGTAACTGAAACTTCCTGTTCTGGTCTACTCAGTGAATATCTCACTTCTATGCGGAAATAGGGCAAAGTAAATCTGGGCTTCAGAAGTCTCAACAATCCTCCCTGATTAATGGAAGAGAAATACTGAAAATAAAATAAATTTACTCAGTAAAATATTGCATAGACACTAAATGTGACCTTTTAATATGTCTCTAATAAGATTTAAAAGCTTCATGTAAAGAACCTATCATGTTCTTTAATGATTTAGCATTTAGTGACTCCCTTTACCATCTATATTTTCCATCTGTGGTTCATAACTGGAGGTAGAACTGTCCCCCAAAAGCGTTTGGAGACGTGTAGGAATTTTTTGGCTTGTCATTTACGACTGAGGGCTGCCATTGGCAACTTATGGGTGCCAGCCAAGTGTGTTCAACATCTTTACTGTACCAGACCATCCTGTACGACACACAGAAAATTGTTCTGATCAAAGAAGCAGCCTCCATTGAGAAATACAAGTGTCTATAAACTGGTCTTACTGAACCTTGGATGGTTGACTTGGTGCCTGGTCCATTAGACAAACACTTGCTGAGCACTGACTGTATACCAGGCCCTCCTCAAGGCACTTAGAATATACATGTGAATCAAACAGAGTCAGTCCCTAATGAAACTTACCCGTTCTAAAAAGGGGCTCCTGATAAATCTTGCTTCAGGCCATGTAAATGGAAAAAGCAACATGTGAAGCTTCATTCACCATGTCATCAAATATGCAAAAGGAAACTGAGTTACAGGGATGGGCCTCCAGTGGTAGCTAACATTCCACACAATAGAAAAGCATTCTAGCCCTTGGTCAGTCAACCCACCCCTTTTGATTTTGACCATTTTGGCTTAATTGTTCCTCTCTCCCTTCCAGTGATCCCACCTTCCCCTAAACCCATGATTTTACATTCTACCTAAACCACAGAAAATTCATCTCTTGTGGAACGGAAACCATCCTGCCTTGGGTGTTTAGATACCGCAAAGACTGTTCCAGTGTAGAAAGAAGTCTTTAAAAAATTAATTTTAAAGCAAAAAATAAATCTGTTAGCACTGGAGTGAAAAGTTAAGGACATTAAAACATTAAGACCCTGGGCGCCTGGGTGGCTCAGTTGGTTGAGCGACTGCCTTCCGCTCAGGTCATGATCCTGGAGTTTCAGGATCGAGTCCCGCATCGGGCTTCCTGCTCAGCACGGAGTCTGCTTCTCCCTCTGACCCTCCCGCCTCTCATGTGCTCTCTCTCTCTTTCTCATTCTCTCAAATAAATAAATAAAATCTTTAAAAAAAAAAAAAAAAACATTAAGACCCTAAAAAGTTCAGAAATCACTTCTCTTTTCTATCAAACTGCAATTTGATGGTGCTTTTTATTCTATATGTTTCAATTAACTCCATTGTAATTGCTTGTCAGCATTTCATTCTAAGGAATAAATTTGTCATAAAAAAGAGTAGAAATAATCAAATTTCATTGTTCATCATTTTAGTGTTTGTTGCCCTATCTGTTCCTGCTATTCTGGAATATATTCTCTTGCTAGCAGCTGTTGTGATATGTTTTATAGGGAGACGTTTTAACAATTTTCTTTCAGTTATATAGGTAGATTATTGCTTTTCAGAGTAAGAAAGGAAATGATCAGATGGGAAAGGAAAAAGGGAAATGGAGAATATATAAAACATGGGCAATGTGTACATTTTATGTATTTATATGACATTTACATACTATATACTTAGCTTTAAAAAATATATCAACATTTAAAATTATTTATGTGATTAACCAATTAGTAAAATGATTATTAGCTATACAATTTGAAGGAAGATATTTGTGTATTAAGATTAGACTGCTGGATATTGTTGATATCTGTGAACCCCAGTATCAAATTGTTCCAATGTTTGCGCTGGTCTGGACCTCTTTGAACACTCGGTGTTACTCTCTTCTTCTTCTGATTCTCCTGACTTCTCATTCAGGCATGCTTGAAGGAGGGTGGTGGAAAAGTATACTAATTTATACTAACAGGCAACTGACTAATAAGATTAACTATCTTAAACATCCCATAGATATTTTAACAGAAACACAAGTTTTACCTGGAAATATTAAAATGTGACTTGAAAAGTGCATATTTAGCATCAGTATTTCAAAGATGAGATATTTCTTGGTACAAAAGATCTTTGTAGTACCACTAAAATTACATCACACAACTGTTGCCTGTTCTCCCTGTTGTTCTTGATAGGAGAATTTCTTTTCCAAACAGTTTCACCTGTAGATACTTATTTCTTATGTAGCTACTAATTAATTCCTTATCAATGGGGGCCTTAATCTTGAAATCAGGTCACTTAAAAATATGCAGTATCTTCTATGCTCAATTTCTGATGCTATAATTTGTAAAAAGCTTTATACTAGTTATTCATGGGCTATGGAAATAGATTTTTAACATCATTGGATTTGGTTGGTAGGTTTCTGTAGTAACATGCTAAAGTAATATTTCTTAATATGATTCAAAAAAAGGACTTGTGGCATTAGCTTGGTTATCCCTAATATTATACTCAGTTTCTGCATTTACTCCAGATAACTCTATCAAATTTCACTCCTCTTACTGTTCTCTTCATCTTTACTGAATTTCCAAGCATTTTCTTAACACCTTAGAAAGTTCATTGAGTTTAAAATGCTTTTTATGGAACAAAGGTGCACTAAAAATTTAACTTGATGGTGAATTTCAATTCAGTGAATAGTATTTTACCGTTGACTTATTGTGAAATTACAGTTTCATTCCCAGAATGAAAAAAAAGAAGGGGGGGTGCTAAATAAACCTAAGTTACAATTACATATAGAAATTTTGTGAATCTGATCACATATTTAAAGGAAAAACCATAATGCTTTCATAAAACATGGGTAGTGATATAATATCAAAATATAAACAACTACCATAACATACTCAAAGCTATATATATCTGAAGTATATTCAGTCTGTTAATTTCCTAGAATCAGTGTTTCAGTATTTGTGACTTGATTTTAAATCAATTATTTGGTTAGTGACTTAATGCAAACAAGGCTCTTGGGGAATTTTGTGGTTATATTTTCTTTATTCTGTTTGCTTCAAGTCATCTCAAAACCATTCATCATGGTCAGCATCTACCTGTAGAGTAGGTCATCAGGTGTACCATTAATAGAATTTCTGATTTACAAAATCTCTTATATCTGTAGATGAAATCTCCTTAGTGCCTGACTTTTAAGGGACATTCTTATTCCTCGCTATTATTACATCACTCAAGGGGAGCCCTGATGGGCCAGGAAAGAAAAAAAAAACCCAGTTGCATCTTTCAGCTTCTTAGTTTGGCTTCCCTTAGAAACAGACTTTGAGACAAAGATTTGAGTGCAACTACTTATATTAGGTGGTGCAGGAAATTAGGGGAGTAGAGGATAACACTGGTAAGATTAGGAAGCCAAGGGAGTATGCATTATCATGCAAATTACCATGTGGGCAACTGGTGCTTAATCCCTCAGGAGGATTCTGGGAGACAGTGTAGAACCGGCATCTGGGTGACCCCACCCAGGAGCAAGCAGCTTGGTGATTTACCCAGCAGCCCACTGACTGAGGTTCTCTGGTAAAGAGGCTCATTGCCCAGCATTTCCTGCTCCCACACCCACGGTGGAGATGGGTGCTGGGGGCCAGAGAAAGCCCTCTCGCAGGGAGTTGAGATGCTCTCTGGCCAACCCCCCACCCCCAGGGACAGCATCTGCTGAAGCATTTATGAATTCGTGGCCACCTAGCCTTTTGATCATCAGAGAAATATCGCACTGCCATTTCTCTATAAAATGAGTGAATCACTGCAAACATTTTAAAAACAGCATAGATACTAGCTACCCTCGGATGCCTTTTCTAGTGTATCTAATTGCCCAAATATCTATATACTATATAGGCTAATATTATAGCTAAATGTTTGCCCAACTCTACTTTACCAGCCCTGGAAATATTCCATCTTGGATGACCCCCACCCCTGGTCCCATTTGCCCATGCAGCAAAAGACCTCCATCTGGAATTTAAATTCTGGTTGTCCTTTCCTTATTAAGTTGATATTTTAAGGCTTCTCCAAGTGAAATTTCTAATTCTAAAGAGGCAATCTCTATTGCTCACTCAAGTTTTTACTCCTAAATCATTCAGGTCACATTTTAACATTCAAGTAAAAATGTATAAATTGCTGATGTGTTAATATTGAATATTTTGCTTGTTGGTCAGAGAATAATGAGGTCATTTCCCTGGGGATATAGTTCCAGCTTAGGTGTACTAAGTATATTTTTTATTTTGAGCCGTAACTGAAGAAATCTCTAGGGGTCATCCCCGTGCCCATCGAGAAAACTTTTCATTTTAAGCTTCATATGTGTTTCAGAAACCATTTTAAAGAAAAGTGGATTACCATGTTAATAGTGTTTGGGTGCAGCATGATAGCCCAATGAGACAAAAATTCTGTTGGGAATCACTGTAGATTAGAGGGACCCTAAATTACTCAGTTATTCTTCCTGAAAAAAATATGGACCCCTAATCATGCCTGTTATCTTTCAGGAGATTCCCCAAACCCTGGCTTTACTTTTCCTCACCCAAATTTCAAACTCACCTTGACTGATGGCTACCCTGAGTGTTGGAAACAATTTTTAGTGGCTTTGTAGTAGTCCCACGCATGTGGCATGGGACAGTTCTTGGGCTCAGAGCTACTCAACCATGTATAAGTGGATCACAGTGAATTCCATGAAAGGGAGAGATTTGCCCCTGACATCTTTCTTTTCCTAGTCATTTGCTTCTCTCTTCAGAAAGCAGTGTTTCATTCTTCAAGTCACAGAATCATGAGGTTAAAATGAGAAGGAACTTTGAAAATACATGATCAAGTTTAGTGTCCTTACCCTAACGATGAGAAACTTGAGATTGCCTGAGGAAAACAGCAGATCTGGCCCATGTACTCACATTGCCTCTTTGGTACAAAATATGTACCAAAACACATGGAAAAAAACAAGTATCCATTTTTAACAAGTGGTGATAACTAGTAAAATTACAAAACAAAAATAAAAATGTCAGGATGCCTTTTATCGCCTGCTTCATTTTTTCTGTATTACTAAAACCTTTTAGTATACCAGATCATCTACTTATTTATTTTGTTTCTCTGCCTCTGCTAGAACAAAAACTCCAAAAGAATAAGGATTTTTGTCTGTTTTATTCCCTGAGGTTACTCCAGTCACACAGAACAACATCAAGGTGCTCAGTAAATATTTGTTGAATGAGTGAATATATGGAATCCAGACTCTTTATAGAGATAGTATATTTTATTGTTTGGAATTAAATCCTAGGGATCCAAAGATCTATATTTCTTTCAGATGAAGCTAATTTTACAATAGGAAGAAGTTCCTACTCTAATACTCTGAAAATCTGAATTATCAGCTATCAGAATAAATTCCCTTTGGAGATCATGATTCATCAAAAAGCTTACCCACATATTGACAGTTACATACTGATTGCTCAGCTTTATTTCAGTGACTCAGTTGGATTTCTGCTGTTGACTTTTCAGGCAAGTCATTTGCTCTCATTTAACATTTCTTTTCTATATTTAAAAATTTTACAAATAAGGCCCACCTTAAGAGCTCCCCCTGACCCCTGACCACCCAGTCTAGGATGTAGTCTTATCCTAAATATCAGCACCACTCCTTTTTTTCATTTTTTCCCTCTAGTCACTGTGCTATACATTAGATCCCCAGGATTTATTTATCTTCGAACTAGAAATTTATATTATTTGACCATATCCACCCATTTCACCCACTTCATTTCCACCTCCCCCACCCCCTCCCCATGCATCTGGCAACCACCAATTCTGCTCTTGGTTTCTATGAGTTTATTTTAAGATTCTACATATAAGTGAGACCATACAGTATTGTTTCTTTCTGATTGATTCCACTTAGCATAATACCCTGAAGGTCCATCCATGTTGTCTCAAATGGCAGGATATCCTTTTATTTTATGGCTAAATAATGTTCGTGTGCCTGTGTACATTTTCTTTATCCATTCATCCGTCAGGGGACACTTAGGTTGTTTCCATGTCTTGGCTATTGTAAATAACAACCCAATGAACATGGGTGTATGTATCTTTTTGAGAGAGTGATTATGTTTCCTTTGGGTAAATACCTAGAAGTTGAATTGTTGGATTATATGGTAGTTGTTTTGTTTTGTTTTGTTTTGTTTTTGAGGAACCTTCTTACTGTTTTCCACACTGGCCACACCAATTTACACCAACAGTACATAAGCGTTCCCTTTTCTCCACATACTTGCTAATACTTATTATTTCTTGTCTTACTGGTAATAGCCATTCCAGTAGACATGCGATATCTCTGTTGCTTTGACTGGCATTTTCCTGATGATTAATGATGTTGAGCACCTTTTCATGTATCTGTTGTCCATCTGTCTGTCTAGGAAAGATATCTAATCAGATCCTCTGCCCATTTTTTTAATTGAATTTTTGTTGCATTGTATGATTTTTTTAAATAGATTTTGGGTCTTAATCCCTTATCAGGTATATGATTTGCCGATACTTTCTCCCATTCCATAAGTTGCCTTTCCATTTTGTTGGTAGTTTCCTTTGGTGTCTCTACCTCCATTCTCTTGAAATACATTTTTCTCTCCCCGTTTGTTTTGCTCTTTTTCTTAGAAAAGAGACAAGATGTCCATTGCACCATCCATTTCACCCAGCCTTCTGACCTGACATCTTTATCTTCTTTTCCTCATTTGTTTTACAGAAGAACTGTATTTCCTTTCTTAAACAAAGCAGTGAGATCACACTGAACCCTTCAGACTTGGCTGCCAGTTCCCCAGCCTGCTGAACTTGTACCTTCTCTTAACCAGCAAGGGAAGGTGACCTGGACACAGGGCCAGCCACCCTCCTGGGAAGCACGGGCCTGCTTCATTATCCCTGGAGTTCATGAAGACGCCTTTCCTCTTATCAAGGAACCCTTCACTTAATAAAGTGTCCCACACAGAATACGTAAGCAGTGAAGTACCCTGGGCTCAGTCTAATATTTGAAAACAAACATGAATCATTGCTCCCTGTGTTGAGACGAGGGCTTTAAGTTAAAAGGAAAACAGAAGGCTAAGGACGTGTCACCTGTTCTCACTGTCATTGTGACAAGCGGCCACGAATATATGTGAGTCCACAGACCAGTGAGTCCACACTTGGCTTGGTGTTTCTATGTATCCCAGCCACTTGACCCCTTCATCAGTCAGCCGGTGTTCTGTTTGCAGACTGCAGAGTCAAGTGAGTTATGCAAAGATCGCTGGAGACCAGAAGAAGTTATCGACCTCTCCCTTTGTTGCTTCTGGCTCACTATTACTTCATTTAACTTCTCTGTCTGAAAGCATGAGTGCCTTCTTAGGTGCATGGTCATTTCATGGTGGGGGGGGGGGGCGTTGAAGACACCCTGAAGTTTGTTCCTAACAGACCTGCATAGAGATGCAACGAGGATCTATGATCCTAGGGTGTTAGCACACTTCATGGCCGTGCGGTCATGATTAAGCCACAGATTCACCGAAGTCCCATGAGTAACAGACTGGGGGTAAACCATAGGATGCTTTTGTGAGGACTAAAGAAGGAAACAGCCTGGTGGGAGGCAGAAACTCAGATTCGTGGCTGAGAGAGTGCCTTTCAGTCCCTCTATACCCCCTTAGCTGGACACCCCCTTTCTGGTGGGAGCAGCATGCCCAACTGTGTAGAGTAGACTTGTGTTTTTACTTCTCTATCTCTAGATCTGTTCCCCACCACATCACTCTGGAAATCTAAAAGCAGCTGAGTTCTCAGACTTACAATGTAGTCCTATTCAAAACAAATTAAAATGGCACTGCAAACAGCATCTCCCTCCCTTATGTGGGCAAAAGTTTAGTTTGTCCTCAGAATGCATTTGGACCTTACACACTTGTTTGCCCTGTGGTGTGACTAAAAATACTGCTCTCCTTTGCCATCTTCCTACATCCAACTTTGATTTCCAAGTTAAAAAAGAGGAACTCGTGGGATGCCTGGGTGGCTCAGTCAGTTAAGCATCTGCCTTTGGCTCAGGTCATGATCCTAGGGTCCTGGGATCAAGTTCCGCCTCAGGCTCCTTGCTCAGTAGGTAGCCTGCTTCTCCCTCTGTCTGCTTCTCCCCCTGCTAGTGCTCTCTCCTTTTCTCTCTCTCTCTCTCTCTGACAAATAAATAAATAAAATCTTAAAAAAAAAGAGAGAGAGAGCGAGAGAAACTCTTTAATATGCAAGGTAAATTTGATAATCCCATTGATGGTACATTACTGGAGTCAATATCCTACTGAAATTAACCCATGAATTTTTCTCAGGTATTTCTTACCAACATTTCCCTGAAGGGCTGGTTCTACTTTCTAAAGATGAGGTTTCAGAATAGGCTCCATAGCTTCTCAGGTTATGAGTTTGGGCCAGATGATAATAGAATTTGATACTAGCTAGCAGATAAGATTTGTGAAATAAGAAGGCAGAGGATGGATTTTCAGAATGTACCATTCATTAGCTAATTCCAGAGATAATTATTGTCACACCTTTCCTCATTTCAATGCAACATACCCAGCACAGTGTTAGGCACAAAGAAAAATAACTTCTGTAGGTTAGCAGAATTATCTAGACCAAGGGTTGGCAAATTATAGCTGTGGGCCAAATCTAGTCGGCATCCTGCTTTTGTAAACAAGATTTTTTTGGAACACAACCATCCATGCCCATTGGCTTATGTATTGTCTATGACTTACTTTCACACTACATGGTCAGAAATTGTAAAAAGACTTCATCTGATTCCCAAAGCTTGCAATATTTATTATCTGACCCTTGATAGAAAAAAAAAATTGCAAACTCTTGCTCTAGATCTGCCACATAAACGTCTATGCAATAAACATTGGTTTTTAATACTAACATGAGTTCCGTTTCTGGCCCAGACCCTAATTAACTGTGTAACCTTGGGTGAATTTCCTTTCTGCACCAGTTTCCCCATCTTGTTAAAATGAAGACAACCATACCTCTATGATAGAGTTGTAAGGATAAATTTAGTTAGTAAATGTAAAGCCCTCAGAGCCACGCCTGGGACAAAGTAAACACTCAGGGAATATTAGCTCTTACTCATTAAAGCAATTGGTTTTATTGGTCCCGAGGATATGGCCATATTACCAAGGACCAAGACATGTTCAAGGCACTTGATAATATTTTATTTCAGTGTGACAAGAACATGAAACAGGACAGGATCCTAAAAGCTGCCTGACAACAGAGTGGGCATTGAGCAGAGGGAAGGAATTTTTATAAGCTCTCTTGGTTAACATACATTTGAGCCATTCCTACAAAAACATGACAGATAAGATTTTCTGAATATATATCACAGTGCCTTGACGATTAATAGCAAAAGCCGCAAAAGGCATGGTGCCCTGCATATACTTAAATTTTGTGATATATTGCAGAAGCCATTATGGTCTAGTGGAAATTTATTAATAATGATCACTAGCACATAGGAGAAGATGTATGCCTTTTACCATAGCATGAGAACTGAAGCATCAAGGAATAAAATAGGTGCCTGGTTCATCTGCGCATGGTTCAAATCTGAAATTTGAAATCTAAGTGTATATAATGTCATTTAAACCAGGAGTTGGCCAACTTTTTCTGTAAAGAACCAGATAGAATTTTTGATTTTGTATATCATGTGGTCTCAGTTACAGTTATTCAACTGCTGTTGCCACACAGGAGCAGTTATAAACTATACATAAATGAATTAACATGGCTGCCAATAAAACTTTATTTATAAAAACGGGTGGTGAACAACATCTACCCCAGGGGTCATGATTTTCAGACCTATGATTTTAAACAATTACAAATTATATTTACTTTTTTCTTTCTCTTTTCTCTCTTCTGTCATTCTCTCATTTTTGTTTATACTACCTATTTCCCCCATTCTGGTAGTCTTATTTGCAGGGAGTATAAGGTCTGCCTGAAGGAAAAAAGCATAGTGTGCTATCTAAATTTCAATTTGTTTTGTCAGGTATTTCTGTGCAGTTGGGGTGGTGGGAAGGATGAGCATTGCTGTTTTCTTCTAGTAAGTTGAAATGAGTTGTCAAACATGAATGGACAAAGAGCCAATAGTAGGCTGAGGCTAATGTGTTTATTTAAATTCCATTCCTTAGTCTCGTGTTTTGAGAATAGAACTAAAAGGAGAATGGGTAAACTGCATAAGTTAAGTAAGACTAATGTAGAAATTAATTCAATGATATAAACTGTTTATGCCCAACTCAGCATCAATAATTCCAACATCTTGCTGCTTAACAGTGCCTACGTTATATACAGGAAAGTGTATTTTTTGAACCACTTGAGATAGCTTTGACATAAAGAAATTGTGTATATTTAAGGTATACAACTTGATGTTTTTATATATACACATACATTATGAAAAGATCACAATCAAGCTAAATGACTTATCCATCACTTCTACATAATGTGTGTGTGTGTGTGTGTGTGGTGAGATTTAATTTAAAATGTTTCCTCTTAGAAAATTCCAAGTATACAATCCAATATTATTATTAACCACCATGCTGCACATTATATCGACAAAACGTATTCACCCCACATAGCTGAACCTCTGAACCCTTTCACCAATATTTCCCTGACCTCCCAGCCCTTGGCAACTACCATTGTCCTCTCTGCTTTTATGAGTTTAACTTTTTCAGATTCCACATAGAAGTGAATCTGTGGTGTCTGTGTTTGGCTGACCTATTTCACTTGGCCATAATGCCCTTCCGGTTCATCATTGTTGTTGGAAGTGGCAGGATTTTTTTTTTTTTAAGGCTGAATAATATTACTCCGTGTTTGTGTGTGTCTGTGTGTGTGTGTTATGTGTCTATAAATACCACTTTTTAAATCTCTTCTTCCATATATGGACATCAAAGTTGTTCCTATATATTGGCTACTGTGAATAATGCTGCAGTGAACATGCGAGTATAGACATTTATTCAAAATACTGATTTTATTTCTAAAGAAATGAGTATCTTATTAAATATGAGACAGTGTACTATCCAGAGCATCATGTTACTAAATCGTCATGGCATCTATCAAATTAGATCTTAGTCTGGTGCTATTTTTATGAATGTGCCAACTATTCGATTTCCTAGTTTTTTATGAATGTGTAAGAAAAAAATATATTAAAACCTCTAATTATGAGCTTGAAGTCCATATCCACATGACCTGAAAGACCAAAGCAATTTAACTAGGAAACTCCAGGTAAAGCCATGTATAGTAAAATCTTAATTACCAGAAGACTTTTTTACTTGGGAACCCAAACTAGGGCACAGGAAGGAAGTAAGGGATATCCCTGAGCATCATGACAACTGATGCTCTCTTTCTTGGCTCATCAGTCAACCTCCCAAGCTTTCCTCAGTGTTCACAGGGTTTTAATTTAAATAGAATTCTTTGCGCTTTTTTCCATTGTTCACACGGTTTTTTTATTTTTAACTTTTTATGGAAGTCTGATACACATACAGAAAAGTATGTATATCATAAGTAACCATTTCAATCAAGTCACCGTACCCAGGTCAAAAACCAGATCACCTGTACCCTGGAGTACTGGGGCCTCTTTTCTTCCCTCTTCCATCACTGCCCCCAGGAATCCCACTGTCCTGACTCATAACAGCATGAATTTGTGTGGCCTGTTCTTATACTTTGCCTGCTACAATCACACAGTCTGGGCCCTTTTGTGCCTGGCTGCTTTGACTCAATATCATGTTTGGGAGATCGTCCATACTGTGATACGTAGCTATTGTTTCTTTTTCATTTCCATATGGTATTCCGTTATATGTGAGTACACCATGGTTTATTTACCTATTTGATTGACGATGGGCCTCTGGGAAGTTTCCAGTCTGGGACCATCGCCAATAGGGCCGCTGTGAACTTCCTAAGTATGTGTCTTTGGGTGACCACTTAAGCACATTCCTGCTGAATATACTCCTACAAATGACACTGCTGAGTCCTGGTGTATGAATATGCTCCGCTTTAGTCGTTTTTACCAAGCCCCTTCCTGGAGCTCACAGCCATTCTTAAACAGATTAGAAGTCAGTCCTGCTACAGGCAGGGGTGCAGCTGGCAACAGTGAGAGCTAGAGTGACATTTAAGAGTGCTCAGAACGGGGCTGTTTAGCCGAGAAGCGTTGCTGTACTGTGGCAGAGCGGTGGTAATCGATTTTAATTGTGTTGACTTTGATTCGCCAAGAATGTCCAAACATGGTTAATCACTTCTGGTTTTTGTTTTGTTTTGCTTTTTAGAGAGAGCGCGCATGAGGGGGGTGGGGGGGGGAGAGGCAGAGAGAGAGAATCTTAAGCAGGCTCCACGCACAGCATGGAGCCCAAGGCAGGGCTCGATCTCATGACCCTGAGATCATGACCTGAGCCGAAATCAGGAGTCAGATGCTTAACCGACTGAGCCACCCAGGCGCCTCAATCCCTTCTGTTTTCAACGGCAAGAAAGGACACCTTTGATAATGTGACCATCATTTTTGAAGTCTCCACTCTTATACTGATAAACGTCTCTTCTTGGAAAAGTCATTTTTGCTACCCCTCGTTTTCCAGTATGATCCACTCTTTCTTTGGGAAATAAATTAATGAGTTCTATGATATATTTCTAAACTGTTGGCTCATCAGAGCAAAGATATACTAGTAAAAACTGTGACTGTTTAGGAAGCCAGAGGAGCCAACTCAGCAAAACTATGCATGTAGACTGTTTCGTATATTTCTGTGAAGTTGCACTATTTTGATTATGATTTTGTAGTCAGGACAGAAGACCTTGATCTATGGAGGCTTTAAGGTCTCCAAGCATAGGAGAAGTTCAGAAGTTTGGAACTCTGAACTCTGGCGTAAAGGTGTGTGCCATGACTGCTGGGAGGAAGCTCTTTAATGAAGCCCTATCCTTGGCTCCTTCGCTTTCTTGCTCTTCGCATTGGCAGAGCTCTTGCTGACTTCAAAGACAGAGCCTCTCCCCAGGTACAGGAAGTGTCCCTGGAGGCATTCACGTGCGATGAGCAAATGGGCTGTATGGGAGCATTCCGCGCCAGGAGGGGTACTTGCTAATGGGGAGCACCTTGCTAACTCGGAGGAGTAATAGTGCTTATAATATGTCTGTCAGCCACTTGCAGGAAGACGATCGCTGAGGTCATGGGGTTCAGTAGCTTTTTTTTCATTTAAAATAATATCTAGGGGCGCCTGGGTGGCTCAGTCGTTAAGCGTCTGCCTTCGGCTCAGGTCATGAACCCGGGGTCCTGGGATGGAGCCCCGCATCGGGCTCCCTGCTCAGCGGGAAGCCTGCTTCTCCCTCTCCCACTCCCCCTGCTTGTGTTCCTGCTTTCGCTGTATCTCTCTCTGTCAAATAAATAAATAAAATCTTTAAATATATATATCTAAGTAGATATGACTTGAAATATAAATTTATGATATAAATACTGATGTGTTTAAGTCTCACATATTTTTCACATTGAATTCGCGTGACTGCAAAAGAAGTCTCCCTACTGAAGAACCCTGAGCTCTGTGACAGGATATTCTAGAATGCACTTGAAAGAACTTCCAGGCTCAAGTGGGTCTGGCACAAGTTTATAAGATTCCAAGTTCCCATGTTTTGTGCTCTTGACTACGGGCCAGTTTCTTTCTGATGATCACTTCTTATCTTCACAATAACCCTGAAAGGATAACATCACCATTCCCATTTTATAGATGCAGGAACTGAGGCTGAGCCACTTTCCCAAGGTGCTGTGGCTAAGAAGTAGCAGAGCTGTGGCCTTCACCAATTCCCTTCCCGTTTATCCCACTCTCAAGTCAGGGGATTTGCAGGGGCTGTTTCTGGGGGTGCGTGTAAGCCACAAAAACCACAATAGGACTGACTCCGGGAAGAAGGAATGGCAGGTGGGACAGATGCACAGTGAATACCAAATGGGAAATCTGAAAAGGAAAAAAAAAAAAAAACCCACCTATCAGATGGAGCGGATCAATTTCAGCCAAATTATTAAAGCTCCCAGCCAGTGGCTGTCAGTCAATTACCCAAGGCCCAGACTCCAGTAGCCCTGCTTCTGTTCCCTTTGGTTTAGGATGAAGCCCCAGCAGCGTGGGTTTGAAGTGCTTCCCCGGTGATTCTCCGCAGCCAAGGTTGAGAACCACAGATTGAGATTCAATGCCTTTGTAGACTGAGCAATTAAATCTAAATCATGAACGTGATTTTTTAAAGAAAGCGTGAAAATGAAAGTGTATCTGTGGAAGGGTTTGACGAACTGCAAACTGTTCTATATACGGCACTTTAATGAAGAGATAAATGGCGAACATAATTTATGAAAGTAATGGGACACCCGGTCCGTGGTGGCGAGGGGGAGGGGGAGACAGGGCGTGTTGAAGGCTACGAAGGAGAGAATTTTCTTTATGTGACAAGATTGGAAGCCAGGCTTTCCTGATGACTGGACCATCACCGTCCTCTGGCCTGTGGGCTGTGGGAAGGAAACGTGGGGTGCTGAGAAGCCAGTGGTACCTAAGGGTAGAAAAGGAAGGGGCCACCTGGGTCTCAGGGTCTGCAGGCCCAAGACTGTTCCCCGGACTCTTCTACAAATGGAGAAGCTCTGGGATGGAAGAAAGTCATTCCTGACCTTTGGGTGTGAGTCTCTAGTATTTGTTAAATCGAACTGGAGCCGACCATTGATAAAGAAGATAGAACCTTAGAATTTTCACTTTAGTCAGGTTTTAAAAGGCCTCCTCCTCAGAAGTGCATTTTATACTTGAGGACATGGCCTAACTCTTTCAGAGCTCAGAGCCCTAAACTACCACTTGAAAATGTATACTTGAGGCAAGTCAGAGAGGCACAGTCTCTCTCTCTCAGTCCCTCCCTCCCTCTCTCTCTCTCTGTCTCTCTGTCAGTCTCTCTCACACACACAGTTTTATCTAAAAATTCATAGTAACACAACTTGTAGCATAGTTATAACCACCACCCATGGAAGAAGCTAGATTTTTCCCAATACCACAAGAGCCCTCTGCTGCCTCTTCCCAAACACAACCCTCCCCACCCAGAGGAACCACTATCCTAACTTTGATGGTAATCAACTTCATGCGCTTTTTTTTTCAGATATTTTGATTACCCAAATTTACACCTTCAAACACCAGAGTTAGCAATTTTATTTTTTAATTATTCATTTAGATCTCTTTTAATCTATAGGGTTGCTCCTTAATTTCTTTTTTACTTCATGACAGTTTGTTGAAGATGACATTTCACCTCTGTACAGTTTGCCTCAGCCCGTATTTTGCAGGTTGTGTTCCCACTGTGTGATTTCACATCTTTCTTTGGCCTCTGCACTCCTTGTGAATCAGTAGTTGAATCTAAAGGGTTCAATCACATTCACTTTTGGTTGTTTGGGGGAAGGCGTCTTCTTAGGTGGTGGGTGACATTTTCCTCAAGAGTTACATACTATCTAATTTCCTATTTTTGTCTTGGAAGTAGCCACTGATTCTCTCTGCTTACAACCTTAATTCATTAGGAGTAAATGGTCACATTCCAATTGTGCCCTTCTTCATTTGTTTGTTGAAATATTTCTGTGCAGAGAAACTTCCCCTCATCTACTGTTTGCTTATCTGCGGGTACGGTTTGCAGAAGCAAAACAGGACAAGTGCTTGACTATTTCATTGTATTTACCAGTGTTCAAAATATTCCCCCAGCATCCTCTCAAAAAAGGGCCAGTTAATTTTTTTGTATCATTAGGAACGCATGAATATAAACACACGTGATTTGTTTCAATCTAACACAGTTGTGATTTATAATCTCATTAGGGGTCTGTTTTCATGGCTGCGCAGTGGTTACAACTATGTTCGTACAGCCATTAGCCCAGGAATGGTGGCTAGAAGACAGACAGGGCCTGAAGGGTTCTCCCCCTCCTTTCTGGCCCCTGAATGTCATATGACTTAAGGAAGGAAGGTGGCAGAGCGGAGCCAGCCCACATTTTCAGAGTCAGCAGGAGGAGACCTGGGTTTGAATCTGAGTCCTGTCACTTCCTAGCTGTGTGGCCTCGTGTCTCTCCCTAAGCCTCTCTGAGACTCTTTCCTCATCTATAAAAGTGAGAGTAGCAGCTTTTGCCTTAGCTCTGTGCATTCACTGAGAATGCACACAAAGCACCAGGCCCAGGGCCCAACAGGTGGTAGGGATGGGATACAAATTCCTTCTCTTTCCTGACCTCTGAAAAGCACAGCTCTGGGGATGTACTGAGTCTGAGAGCAGAGGCCCAGCTGGGCCCGAGGTTATCAGGAATGAAAACACCTGGAGAATGGGGTCATCCCTTTGGAACAGGTTGGTCAAAGGTTTCAGCCCATCGGTGCATGTAGTTCTCCTTTTTCTCCTTCTTGCCCTTTTTTGCCTCTACCTGAAGAAATTTTTCATTATTCGACAAAATTTATTCTCATACCTTGTGTTTTCTGAGGAAAGTTAACTGGTAATTCCTAGGAGCCCTTTACTATAACATAAACCAGCCTCTCCAACTTTTACAAAGGATCCTCTTAGCCACAGCGCTGTGGGCTTCCCAGGCAGACACCTGGGCACCTCGGCCTGGGGCTAGTGGGAAGGACTCCAGCTTCTAGGGAGAAGTTTTCTCTGGCTGCATTTCAGAGATGCTGTGACAGTTGTCAGCTGTGCACTCCCTCTACGCGCCCCCCAACACACACACACACACACACGCCACACACACACACACAC